>NW_027491029.1:2015000-2022500 GCF_021521415.1 Bidens hawaiensis | reverse complement strand
CTAGATACATCACCTACAAGCACAATAACACCACACCAAGCAAGTTACACCCACAATCAAGCCATTTCTTTCATGGTTTCGGTTATGATTTAAAAACAAAGATTTAACCGTAAAAATTCGTTTTTGGTTCGTTTCACTCCTTTCTTGGACCAAGATCCCCTGTATAACCCGTATACATCACTTGATCATGCAAGAATCGGTTTTCATCTCGGGTTTTCACCCTATTTCACTTGAAACCTCATTTTCTTGCAAGTAAACTCAAGAAACGAAGATGAACACGTAAATAACTCGATTTTTACCTCGGTTTTCTTGCTACAAACTCGGGTTTTTGAGTGGAAATGTGGAGAGGATTGAAGAACTTGGAGATGTTTGTTATAAAAAAAATAACAAAACAAGGGGTTTAATCCCCTTGTCCGATCGGTCCAAAGAGGAGGGTGGGGTGGGACCCACTTCTCCATTTCTAGCCATTCATTTAGATTTCGGCAATCTGGATAATGTTTTGGATAATCTGGTTCATTTCGTTTTTCGGTTAGATGTTTAATTCGGCTTAAAACGAGGCTAAAACGGTCGTTTTCGGCTTAAAAATGAAATTTATATAAAACCAATTTAAAAACTTTAAAAACTTAAACCATGACATTTATTATCTTAGAACATCATATTATTAATAATTGCACATCTTTTTCGGCTTGATCGATCGTCTCTTGCTTGGTTTGGTATTAAAGGTTTCGTTTAACGTACCGACGTACCATTAAATCGAAAATTCTTTTTTTTTTTTTTTTTCTGTGCTTTAATTCACTTATCCCGAAGCTTTAATACTTCGTAAACATCACTAAATATTATATATCTCGTCTAGAATGTAATCCTCGATTCGTTCGGGCTTCAATAACCGTTAATCGGTTAATCGTATTTCCAATACGATTAACTGTATAATCGAGTATAATCCGTAATGTGAATCATACATACTCGTATAAACGCATTATAATTCATATATTCATTATCAAATAGCACATAAATAGTATTTACCGGCTATGGTATACCTGAATTTGCCGGAATCGTTACATTCTCCCCCCGTAACAAAAATTTCGTCCTCAAAATTTTACGCGTCGACTACTTCCTTTTGAGGAAATAGGTAGGGGTATTTCTTCCGAAATTCGTACTTTCGTTCCCATGTATATTCTGGGCCTCGTTGCGAATTCCATCTAACTTTAACCAACGAAATTTTATTGTGTCTAAGTTGCTTGATTTTCCCGTCTACTATTTCTATGGGTTCCTCTACGAAATTGAGCTTATCACTTACTTGGACACCCTCTAAAGGTAACACCGACGTCTCATCCGTCAGACATCTTTTCAAGTTCGATACGTGAAACACGTTGTGAACTGCACTCAGTTCATCGGGTAGTTCTAATCGGTATGCTACGGGACCGATTTTTGCAGTAATATTAAATGGTCCAATATATCTCGGGCCTAACTTCCCCGCCTTTCCAAATCTGACTACACCCTTCCAAGGTGATACCTTCAAATACAATTTATCACCTTTCTCAAACGACAACGGTTTTCTACGGGTATCGGCATAACTCTTCTGTCGATCCCGCGCGGCCTTTAGATTGTTCCTAATTTCAAGGATTTTGCTGGTCGTTTCCTGGACCAGGTCTGATCTAATAACCTGAGTGTCGCCCACTTCAATCCAGCAGAGTGGTGATCGGCACTTCCGACCATACAATGCTTCGTAAGGCGCTGCCTTTATACTGCTATGGTAACTGTTATTATAGGAAAATTCAACGAGTGGGAGATGTTGATCCCAATTTCCCTTAAAATCCAGTACGCATGCACGAAGCAAATCCTCCAGGGTTTGGATGGTCCTCTCAGACCGACCATCGGTCTGAGGGTGGTAAGCTGTGCTTAGATCAATGCGCGTTCCCAGCGCTTCTTGCACAGCTTGCCAAAGATTGGAGGTGAAATGGCTATCCCGATCGGAGATGATTGAGATGGGTATCCCATGACGAGACACAATTTCATTTATATAAATCTGCGCAAGTCTCTCAGTGTTATAATTATTCCTAATCGGGATAAAATGTGCCGACTTGGTTAATCGATCTACGATTACCCAAATTGCATCATGTCCTCGGGACGTTTTAGGAAGATGTGTCACAAAATCCATCGTGATTTGCTCTCACTTCCATTCGGGAATTTCTGGTTGTTGTAACATCCCCGAGGGTTTCTGGTGCTCCACCTTAACTCTCGCACAAGTCGTGCACTTACCGACATACGTTGCTATGTCATTTTTCATACCCGGCCACCAGTAGAACTCCTTCACATCCTTGTACATCTTATCTGATCCAGGATGTATGGAATATTTCGATCTATGCGCTTCGTTCATGATTAATTCACGAAGGTCATGGAGGGTCTGGATCCAAATCCGATTTTTGAAATAGAGAATTTCGTCCACGCGCTGTTCGAAATTCTTCTCATTGCCGTAAAGTCCCTCATTTTCCAATTGTTCCATTTTCAACGCCTCACGTTGAGCGACTCGAATCAGGTCGGAAAGATTCGACTGGACTATCATCCCCAGTGCTCGCACTCGCAATGGCTTAACCCGATCTTTCCTACTCAAGGCATCGGCTACGACGTTAGCCTTGCCGGGGTGATAACGGATGTCACAGTCATAATCACTTAACAACTCAACCCATCTTCGTTGCCTCATATTCAGTTCTTTCTGATCGAATATGTGCTGCAAACTTTTATGATCGGTGAAGATGGTGCACTTCGTACCGTAGAGATAATGTCTCCAGATTTTAAGTGCGAAGATAACCGCTCCCAGTTCTAAGTCGTGAGTAGTGTAATTTTTCTCGTGTACTTTTAACTGTCGGGAAGCATAGGCTATAAACTTATTATTCTGCATCAACAAGCATCCTAACCCTCTACGCGACGCGTCACAATACGCGACAAAACCATCGTCTCCATCGGGGAGACTTAAAATCAGCGCTTGGCACAATTTTTGCTTTAACGTTTGAAACGCCGTCTCCTGCTCTTCTCCCCATTCATACTTTCGATCCTTTTGAGTCAGGAGAGTTAAAGGTTGGGCGATGCTGGAAAAGTTCTCTATAAATCGACGATAATATCCAGCTAAGCCTAAGAATTGGCGGATTTCATTCGGTGATTTAGGCGCTTGCCAATTCTTAATTGCTTCAACCTTACTCGGATCGACGTGTATCCCTTGATGGTTTACAACGTGACTGAGGAATTGTACTTCTTGCAACCAGAAGTTACACTTGGAGAATTTTGCATACAACTTCTCCTGACTCAGAAGCTCTAAAATTATTCTTAAGTGTTGCTCGTGCTCTTCTTTACTTTTCGAGTAGATCAAAATATCGACAATAAACACGATGACGAATTTGTCGAGGTAGGGTTTACAGACTCGATTCATGAGGTCCATGAACACTGCCGGCGCATTTGTTAGTCCGAAAGGCATAACTAAGAACTCGTAATGGCCGTAGCGAGTCCGGAATGCGGTTTTTGGGATATCTTCTTCCTGAATTCTAACCTGATGGTATCATGATCTAAGATCGATTTTTGAGAAATAGCTCGCACCTTGCAGCTGGTCAAATAGATCATCGATTCGGGGAAGAGGGTACCTATTTTTGATTGTTAACTTGTTCAACTCCCTATAATCGATGCACATTCTAAGGCTCCCGTCCTTCTTTTTCACGAATAATACAGGTGCACCCCACGGGGAATGACTAGGACGTATAAATCCTTTATCCATCAATTCTTGCAACTGATTGGATAATTCTTGCATCTCAGACGGTGCAAGTCGATAGGGTGCTTTAGCAATCGGGCCAGCTTGAGGTATTAAATCGATTCTGAATTCGACCTGTCGGGTTGGCGGTAATCCAGGAAGTTCTTCTGGGAAAACTTGTGGAAATTCGCGTACCACCGGGATATAATCCACTCGTTTCTCCTCAGAATCTGTGGCCGTCAAGCTCGCTAGATACGCCACGCATCCCTGGCGTATATATTTTAACACCTTGAGGTGGGATATAAATGGTATCATTGTGCCCGACTTCTCTCCTTGCACTAACACCTCTTCGTCATCCGACACCCGGATCTTGACGATTTTCTTTTCACAGTTTATTTCCACTTTGTTACGTGCTAACCAATCCATTCCCACTATTACGTCAAAACTACCTAATTCTACCGGTAATAAGTCAATCAGGAAGGATTGATCGTTCAGAATAAAAGGGCAATTCCGAACTATCTGATTAATTATCATGGTTTTACCGTTAGCGACTTCTACGGTATAAGGTTCTATGGTTTCACTAATCGGAAGGTTTGCTATCGATAGGAACTGAACGGAGACAAAACTTCTTTCGGCGCCCGTATCAAATAATACAGAAGCGTAATGATCAGAGACGAGGAATGTACCTGTCACTACGCTGGGGTCCTGGCGTGCTTCGTTCGCCCCCATCACAAATGCTCGGCCTCTCGCCGGATTGGACGACGATGCCTGACCCACGGTTTGCCTCCCATTTCCTCCCTGGTTCAGTTTCGGACAGTATCTCTTGAAGTGATCTATGCTGCCGCATTCAAAGCAAGCACGGCTGGTGGTCATCATTTGGTTTCCTTGTGGGTTTTGTTGTCGGGCTGGTTGGGTCCTAGGTGGCTGCGCACGAATAGGTTGCGGTTGTCGGTTCAGATTGTTCAGGTTTGTCCTACAACTCGGTGCGTAGTGCCCATTCCTGCCACACCGGTGGCACACTACCCCCCTGCACTCGCCACCATGCTGGTAACCGCATTTCCCACACTTAGGGAACGTCCCTTTCTTCGATTCTTGCCTTCCGCCTGAACTAGTCATGGCGTAGTTCTGGGCAGCGGGTCGAGCACGTTTATTTTGCTGCTTTTCCTGGATCCTATTGTCATACGTACCTCGCTTTCCCCCAGCGGACTCTCCTGCCACCTTCAGTGTCCCACTTCTCACGAAATCGTATGTGACGATACCAGCTTGCGTCAACGCACCCTCAAACGTCTTGTGTCCCCCAGAGTTGACTATACTCCTTACTACTGGAGTTAGTCCCCATATATAACGCTCAACCCTCTTTGACTCCGGGGTGACCAACCATGGCACCAATCGCGACAATTCATTAAATCGGTTCGTATAACCCAAATGGTCTGCCCCCTGCATCTCCAGGTTCCACAATTCGTTTTCTAACTTCTGCAGTTCGTTTTTCGGGCAGAAATGTTCCAGTACAAGGGCCTTACGCTCTGCCCAGGTCATGCGGTTTGTCGCTGCCTGACCGCGAGTTTGCACTATTGTGTTCCACCATGTCAAGGCATGGTCCGTGAACGTGCAGGTAGCATACTTAACAACGTAATCCTCAGGGCAGTTGCTGATGTTCACAACAGACTCTATTTTCTCAATCCACCTAACCAACCCATTTGGTCCCTCAGACCCGCTAAATTCTTGGGGCTTGACCAACATAAAATCTTTGATTGAACATCCCTTAGTTGCAGGAGTCGGTTCAGTGCGGTTCGTTTCTAACTAGGTATAGGGCCATTACTGTCTGTAACGACCACCCTAGGCGGTGCGTCATTACGCGGAATTGGGTTACCGTTTGGTGGAGGATTAACATTTTGTTCCCCCTCATTATTGGTGGTCGTTTGATTGCTCGCAGGGCTTGGATTGGTCGTATTATTAATACTGTCGGCGATGCGCGATACTATATCCGGTATCGCCGCCTCTAACTGTCGAGCAATCAGACGGTCCACATCCACTTCTGACAATTGAGCTGACCGTTTTGGTGCCATTCTACACAACAGTAAGAAAAATACATGTAATTAATACAAATTCCAATCTCGATACACAACACATATTCCATTCATTAATAAACATCAGTACATATTACATAAACATCAGTACACAATACATTCCTACCATCATCACATAGATTAAGTTTTCATACATTAGTCCTACATCGGCATCATTTCGACATAACCCGCTATGGGTCAGTGCTTGAATGATACACCAAAAGTATCTACAATGATATCCCCAAAAAAGGCCCCCTATGGGCTAGTGGCTGTACTATAACTACCCAAGATTCACTCTATGTTAGCATCACCACTAACTGCTTACACAGAGTATCAAAAAGCGGACCCTGACTACTACCACCCTAACATAATCTAAGCATGGTGGTATACCAACCACACCAACACTGCCACCATCACCACCAACACCACTAGCAAACCCCGGATCCGTGTCTCCATCCGGTCAATCATCCACTGGGAGTATGCGCCCTCCCTCCTCAGCTGGCCAATCGCGTACTGGCTGTCCAGTACGCAGTCCGCCAAGTGTCTCCTCCTCTGGATCCCCACCGTCAAGGCGATGGTGTGCTCAACCACCTGCTCGTGGAGCACTCGGAGCCATGCAGCCTCGGAGGAGGGACGCTCATCCCTCTCTAGCCTAGGGGTACCTCACACGGGTGGAAGCACAGGCTCGGGCTGGGGGCGGGAGGACTCGCCCCTGTGGAAGGTAGGTCTGGGTGGGGTAGAGGTAGGTGGGACATAGGGGACACTGATCCGCGCCGTGAGGCGGGATCCGGGTCTGGGAGGGGTAGGGGTGACCTGTGGTGCGGGTGGGGTGGGGGATCTGGCAACCCTAGTAGGGGAGGACAAGCTAGTACTCCTACGACTAGTCTCACTAGGCTCAGTGCTGGATGCTAGGCTTAAGCTCCTAGAATTCCCGGAACTGGCCTCCTCCGGGTCCTCTTCCACTGACAAACTTCGTGATCTCGACATCCTTACCTGTACACAAGTTTGCAAACATATAGTTCCTTCCATAATGTAAATCATAATTAGTATACACATACTTATACAACTTTGTCACATAAAAATATTATCATATACTTACACATATGTTGCCGATTTTACCTATTAATGTTCCCCGTGACTTCCCCTGAATTCCCTCGTGCGGACAAGTCTGTTATTATGTTCCGGACCATAGTAACTCACTTGTCCATCCAAGTTCATCCAGATCTCGTCACTATAAATTATTAGTTGATATTCAGATCCTATAATACTTGAGCTACTGGTTATATTTTAGGTATCTTTTAAAGACATCCTAATTCTTTATAACCAATGGCTCTGATACCAAGTTCTGTAACACCCCGTAATCGCAGCGGAAACGTAAACGGGATGCAACAGACACGTCTGATATCAACAGCATTGCTTATAAAGAAAACACCACTACATTAGTTCACACCATATTACATTGTTCCGAGTTTAGTTATCGTCTAGGCGTTAGCACATAAGTTTTACCAACATTACATTAACATATTTAATACAAAAAGATCATTAAGCTTCCACAAAAAAAACACGCATCGTCAAGCATGAAGCAATTATTCCATTTTGGGAGTACCTAGAAAACATGTAAAGAAAACGGGTCAACTACG
This sequence comes from Bidens hawaiensis, assembly GCF_021521415.1. Classification (NCBI taxonomy): domain Eukaryota; kingdom Viridiplantae; phylum Streptophyta; class Magnoliopsida; order Asterales; family Asteraceae; genus Bidens; species Bidens hawaiensis. The sequence continues at coordinate 2,015,058 of NW_027491029.1, read as the reverse complement.
AATAGTTGGTGAGTTTCACTATTTTAAATAAACAGCGACAAATCATTATAATGATCAT
>NW_027491029.1:1800000-2010000 GCF_021521415.1 Bidens hawaiensis | reverse complement strand
GTAACAATTTGGTTTAACTTAAACTACATCAACTAATCGCTTACAAACCCAAACCCGACAAGAACCGAACCCGCTCTTGCGCGATCCTAATCTTAACAAGTAAAAGCTATGAGACGACCTTACTTCCTATCACCTCTCGGTCTCTAAGAAGGTGCCTACCCACTGAATTTAATCAATTAACACACCAGCTAAAACCCTACGGTTGTACACCCCGCAAACAATCTCTAAACACAAAGTAAAGAGTCAAACAAGCAAGAATCAATCAAAACTAATTCAATCAATCAAAGCAAGGTGTTTATGAGTATAATTAAGAAAATCACCGCCAGTAAACACAACCTAATTCAATATTAAACCAAAATTTCATTAGCAAATCAAGTCATGATGATCAACAATCCATAAAACTCACTAAAACCTAACAATATTCATCTAACCTAGGTAGAACTAACAAGTTTAGCCTATCATAACTTTTGGACAGCAGCAAACACTTAATGTAAACATTTTAAACTAAACCAAAACTTAATTAAACTCATTCAATAATTAATATCAATCAAGCACAGCTCAATCTTCAATTCAATTGCAAAACAATTCAAGTTAAAGAACAAAATCAACAAGTTATAAATCTTGAACAAGAACACAAAGTTTATGGATGTATACTCAATGATTATGGTTGAGATTATTGATGAAGATGATGTCACACCCTCAATTTTAGACTAACGGGGTTTTACTATGAGGCGCGTGACATACCAGGGTCTAGCCATGTGTCATAACGAACAACCAATTTATAATGAAAAATATTTAAATATTATTGCTCATCATAAATGAGGTAAGTACATTTACAACAAAGTTTTTACATTTGCAGAAGCGTATACTCTAAAGAAAAGGGATTCTAAATAGAATTCTCATTTTTTTTTCGAATTTTGAATTCTATTTATTAGTTATTATAAAATTATTAGTTATTATAAAGTTATTATAAATTGGTCGAAATTGAAATCGATTTTTATTATCCTTTCTATTTGATTATCTTTATAGAATAGATTGAATTTCCCTTTTTTATGAATATGTCCTTTTGTCTCTAGGAAAACACTTGGAAACCCAGAGTGCGTGTTAAGACGCCCAGACATAACATTTCATTAAATACTCCCAGCATAATTCGATGCTTAGTGGGATCCATGCATCCTAGACTCATTTCAACTTCGCACGTGCACTTTAAACACCTGAGAAAGACATGCTAAAACTGGTCAACACAACGGTTGGTGAGTTCATAGGTTTGAGTTTAAAAACAAGTTTGTTAAACAAACCATTTAGTAAGTAAACGTTGTGAGAAATAAAGCATGGATAATGTATGCATTAGTAATACCGCTAGTTAATTAGGCTAGCAATCATGTTACATTAGTCTGAGTTCCATTGTGACCAATGCTGACTTGTTAGTTTGTTGCCACCCACGGAGTATAATATAAGACTAGTGTGTTTCTAGTAAATGAGATGCCCGGCGACTCCCTCAACCAAGAAGCCCGAGACGGTTCGTCAAACCCAGTAGTACTACCTTTCATTACCAAGCCAATGTACAATTGTTAACGGTCCAATGTGCATTGGGGATTTCAGTTTAAGTGCACTATATACCCATGAGGTATTAAAAAGTCTACCATTATCCAAAATGTTTGTATGTTGCATGCTTTCCCCCCAAAAGGAGTAAGTAAAAAGTGGGGTAGTGAAACTCACCTCGAATACGATTCAAACTGAAAGTCAACTGCTTAAGTCAAAGTTTTTCTAGTGCCTAAATCATACAAGCACTATAGGTATTTGCTAAGCGATTCCTAGAACCCTTAGTATCCAAACAATTCCCTTGTTTATTTGAAGTTTGACCAAAGTTAGACTTTTTGTCGACTTTGACCAAAGTTTGACTTTTGTTGACTTTGAACAAAGTTTGACTTTTCGTTTGACTTTTGACCAAAAGGTCCAAGTTGTTACTGTTAACTAAAAAGTTCAAGTCCCGATGACCGAAGACTAAAAATTTGAGTTTTGTTGACCATTGACCAAAATGTTGACATTTGACCAAAATATTGACTTTTGACCAAAATGTTGACTAACGACCCGTTGATGACTTTTGATCAATATTCTAGACTTAGAATGATTACATGATGTTCCTAGTCACATTTTAATCAAAAATCAAGTAATGTGCACTTAGTCACTTTTCATACAATCCTATGACTAAGTCCAACTTCTATCAGTTTCAACACTTCACACGTAAGACTAAGCACTTAGTCAAATAGTTCTAAGTTGACCCAAAAAAGTCAAAATTCAATTTACCACAATCAATCTATTACAAATTACAATTATTTTCACTAACCAATATGTTGATCATCCTTAACATGTTTTCAATCATCAAAATTGATTCTTCCAACCAACCAAAACTTGTAATTAAATTACCAAATAATTCACACATATTCTTTCAAGTATTAGGTATAACATATATTTTTTTATAATTTTCCAATTCACCAAAACATACAGAATATTCACACTCTACAACAACCTAATTTCAGTCTCTATTTTAACACAGCAGTACACAAATATTTGTCAAAAATTCTACATGTGTCCAATTGATGCAGGACCAATTGGGTTAGATTCCTAATTCAATTTATAACATTACATAATTGTTTTCACACCCATATCTATTTTCAATCTTACGTTATCCAATTTATAACACGGCTCAGAGAATTTCTCTTTCAATCAGAATTGCATCCTGATTTTGTAAATTAATAAAAAGTAGTCAAACAAAGTCCAAAAATTATGATTCTTGACTTTTTGAAAACTAGATTCGAATTACTTAATCATAGTATCAAAAATCATTAGAAACACCAACGTATCATAAATTTATTTAATCTAAAATCTAACATACAGAATCTGTCAACAAGCAGATTCAAACCAGAAGTCACAAAAATCATGATTCTTATATCCTTATGTTCTTTAATAATCAAGGAACCATTTTCTATAATCAAATGTCATGTATTTCATTATTTTACTGATTTATAAAAAATATTTATGTACAAAAGGTTTCCGTATTTTCTTTTATGACAAGACACACAATTTCTTTTAAAAATCAACCTTGATTATTCTTAGTTCATTTTCACAAATTCGATTATTTGGATACTAGATTTTCATGACCCAAAATCAAAATATGAATAAGAATATGTACTAAACCATATTTACCTATTGCTTGGTCCAAGAACTCTATACCCTTGCTTCTAAGAATCACCAAGTTGTTTATGATATTTAAGAGAATTTTTAGAAAATACAAAGTGTGTGTGTGGGTGTGAAATGAACGGAAAAAGGAAGAAAAAGAAAAGTGTTAGCCTTCATTGCTATTTACTCATCATTACACATTCATTTACACCCTCATTAAGTCATCATCAACTTGATTAAACTTTAGATAACTTTATTTAATTTAATTTGTGACATGTTACATTTTATTATAAACATTTTCTAGTAATCATATGTTATGTACTAATCTTTTTGTTACTTGTCATGTAATATATCATAGGTTATTTTAATTTAATTATGCACTTCTCCTACAACATATAAGTATATAACAACTAATAATGTAGTATGTAACACAATTTCACCCATCACATATAATACATGTAACATAGCATGTGTGACAAATTATTATAACCTATCACATATTATAACATGTGTGACAAGTTTATTATTTTAATTATCAATAACTAGTTACTCTCACTTAGGTCACCAACGACACCACTGACTCAATGTATGCATACATGACACTATATGCATGGGAGTTCATTAACTTAGTTAACAGAACTAACTGGGTTTACTGGCACAGTCAACAGGATTTCACTGGGTTTAGTTAACAGAGATGACCTGAAAATGTCGGGTGTCTATATGTTTGTTCACTGTACATTCAGTACGTCAGTAGACTTTCAGTCTATATGTTTGTTCACTATACATTCAGTACGTCAGTAGACTTTTAGTCTATATGTTTGTTCACTGTACATTCAGTACGTCAGTAGACTTTCAGTCTATATGCTTGTTCACTGTACATTCAGTACGTTAGTAGACTTTCAGTCTATATGCTTGTGCCACTAATATTTGGGCAGTGCTACTCATATTTAAGCAAAATTTTCCATTTGTCACATCATCCCATTGTTGACAGAAATTTCGTACTCGAAATTTTGATTATGATATACAGAAACTGTAACCATAGTTTCTTGATAGTGAAAGTGTCTGAACGCTTGACAGTATAAGTAAATAGGAAGTACTGAGACTAACGATTTTAATGTTGTTGGGAACCAAACGAGATTCAAGTATTCACGTGATTAGAGATATAAAAATAAACTGAGAGGTTTGTAATAAGGATATTCGATCAATGTTGGTAAAATTTGATGCATTCAACTACGAATTTTTAAGAGTTTAGGGAAGCCATTATAATATAAGCATCCATTGATGTAAAGAAATGGAAAAATTTCAAAAGCAGTAAAGGGGGTTGAGTCTCGACAGTTCAATCTCATTTTAAAATAAGCTTAGTAATAGGTACGGCTATCATTGCGGAAGTGATACAAATGTTAAGGATTTAGAAAATAAGGCTTCTATAGCTCAAGGAGATGGTGGTTTATAAATATGAATTTGCATATAAGAGTTTCACTTAACGATCAAGTCAGGTTATCGAGGGAAAATACTAATACGTCTTATTTCCTATTTTGGTGAATATGGTAATTTGAGTTCATGGAACTCAATAATGAGGAAGTTTGTAATAGGTTACAACATCCCAAAGATGTTGTTCATAAGATTCAGACCAGTATTTTGCTGATTAGCCAAGGTTGAGTTTCCTCTATTCCACACGAGTAATCGTTAGAAAAATATACTACGTGCCCAATTGAACTATGATTTAGAAGTCTATTGACCTTTGCTTAAAGTATGGAAGCTAGAGCTCTTTTAATCAGGGAGGTAGGGTTTATCGAATTGGATCGTTCTCAACATAGTTAAGGTAGTAAAGTTTCGTGAAACGATTGTGTTCAACATAAATTTTGAAGTTGATGGCATGGACACGAAGGACATGTGTCCCGAAATAAAGTGTTGATGAAACTACTCATACCAGAATTCCTATCAAAGTAATATGGTTAAAGTCAATATTTCTCCATTTCTAAGATCACGTGATTTGGAGATACTAAGGGAGTTACTTTAAGTGATCGAAGTGAAAAAAAAAATCCAAGGTGAGTGTCAAATGCATTCTTTGATAATTGATGCTTTATCAAGATTCAGAAATGGGACGAGCTCTTCCACTCCTAAACAGTGGAGTTACCTTCCGGAAGGGATAAAATGTCATTTTAACCAAACAAGTCGGTGTTATAATCATTTTAACTAAATAAAGTCCAAAATTAGGTATCGTTTTGAATATTCGGGAAAATACCAAAGACTTGCCATATTAGAAGTTGAAAGGAATGGTCAAAGGTTCGTTTCATTCATCTTTATTGTTAATACCCATGATTACAGAGGATTGTGTGTTTCCAGTCAAACGAATTATGATTACCCCAAATGGTGTTGCATCCAATAGGAGTTCAAGATAAATTAATAATGGAGATCAAGGAAATTAGCTCCCATCTTCAATGAGGTTTTCTAATTGTTTGAATGTGACAATCGTCAATTTCAGGTTAACTCCGTTAACTCAACACCGTCAATTCAAACTAAAGATCATTGAATCTATAACGCACACTTCATTACATTTAAACTAGGGTTTAAATGACGCTTAACACTTACTACATGTGTAGTCTTTCGGGAATTGCACCGAAACGCAAACGAGTTGACGCAAACGATTGATGAATAAACGAAAAATGTCAAAACAGTAATTATGTGATAATTATGTGTTAGACTTATGTGTTATGTGATAACATGGTTATAAACGTTAACTCAAGATGTAAACAAGTTAGTTTAAGCTAGGAAAAGTAATACTTAGAAGTGGAGGGGCCAAAGTGTAACATAGATTATTATAAATACATCAGTAACAATTAACCCTAACTTATTTTTCCTCCCCACTCAAAACGGATCAGCCCCCTCCCTTGGTCTCTCCTTGGCTGCCGTCACCAATACACACACATACAACCACCAATTTCAAGTTTTGATCGAAGATTAAGGTGCTAGGAAGGTATAATTGATTATCCTATGCATCCTTTATACTTGATTTTGATGTTTGTTGGGTTAATCACAAACCCTAGCTGCCGATTTCATGAGTGTATGTAGTTAATATGATTGTTGTTGATTAATTGATGATTTGATAACTAGATTGGATGTTGTTACATGTTAATTGTTGTGTCTTTGATTTGAGTTCAAACGAAAACCCTAATCATGTATGTAATGTGTAATTTATGTGCATGGATGGTTTTTATGGAGTCTAGAGGGTTATATGAATGCATGATAGTTCATAGATTGTTATTATGTTGAGTTTTGATGCAAACAGTTTCTGGACAGAATGTATTATTGATGTTTAAGTGCCTGTAACGAAGTGTAAAGGTGAAAATTGGTTGAGATTATTGGTACTACTGTAAACTAGGTTGAGTCTAGTTTCTAAAGAATATAAACTTGTAATTTTTGGACAAGTAGAAGTTAACTTTTATGATTTTACAAAAACGTTGTGCAAAGCTGAGCTGTTAGACCTGCTGTTAGGTTGTGTTGTAAATGTTATATCTCATGAACTACGAGACCAATTGGGTTGGTTCCACTTCTGGAAGTTGACTTATTGAGTTAGGAACCTAACCCAAGTGGTCTTGCATTTATTGGATTTTTCTTTTAACGGGAATTGCAAATAAAATTCTGTTGCGCATGAATTTGACTGTTATGAGTTTGCTGTAATGATTTGATGATTGTGAGAAAACTATGTGGAATAAAAATATAATAAAATATGTTCTGGAAACCTGAGACATATATGCTTCTGTGATGATTTTTGGTAAATTAATTGAGTTGCTATAATCGGTGGAATAGTACAATCTTTCAAGTAGAATTTCTGTCTCGGTAAAACTAGCTGCTGAGTTGTGTGAAAATGCCTGAAACATGATACTTGCTACATAATTGTTATGTTTTGACCAAATTACCCTTGCGAGGAATAACTGCTAATTGATTGTCATAATTTGAACAAATTGCCCTTATGGGGAATAGTTGCTAGTTAATTGTTATTTGTCGACCAAAATGCCCTTACGGGGAATAATTGATAGTGATGTACTTTATGAATACATGACACGTATATGATTGCTTACACATGTAATGTGTCACAAATACACTGGTTAAAGTCACACACGATTCACAAACGAAACACGAAACATGTTATGTGCATAGGTATTATGTGCCGGGTCTAGAGACTCGATAATATTCCGACACTTAGAAAAATCTCTTTGTTGTTTTAAAACGCTAGAGAGAGTTTTTCTGTGACGCGCATCTTGGTGATTTAATTTGGGAAATTCTTCGCAAACAGTGAGTTTCACTTTCCCCTCTTTAAACTGTTTTCAAACGCTTTTCACTTGGGGGAGATAACATACTCCACAACGCATTTAAGATTTTGTTATAAATTATATATCACTTGTAAAGGCTAAGTGGCAAACGAAACATTTGAAGTCATACACATCGAACCGGTTAATATTTTGAATAGCGAGTCACTGTTGAGTAGTACTACTGGGTTTGACAAACCCCACCCAACGCTAAACTCGACTGGAGGTCGAGCGGGTGTAATTTTGGCTAACACGTACCATGGTCTGGATGACCTGGTGACGAGGCACTTAATAAACGAGTTAGCTTCGGTGTCGAACACTTAGTAATACTTGTTGTATAGACTAGCTACCTATCGATATATAATTGACATAACACTATCTGGAAACGCAAAACGCTGTAACGCTGTAACGCAAAACGCTGTAACGCAAAACGCTGAACGCAAACGCTAAATGATTTATTTTTATATAACTTGTGAACTCACCAAACTTGTGTTGACACTTTTAGTATGTTATTCTCAGGTAGCCGAGGCGGGCGCGCGGTTTAGGAACATGCATTGCTTGAAAAACTTTTAACTATGCAAACTTACTTTTAACTGTTATCATTGGTTTTAAATCGTCCTGCGTGACGTAACATTGTTTCTATGGTTTTACGTTTCCGCACTTATTTTCATTTAAACGTTTTTATGGTTTGATTATAACTGATAATTCCGATGCTGTTAGTTCACACCCTCTGACGGTAAAAATCCGTTAGTGGATTTTGAGGGTGTGACATTGAAACAAGTCAAACGTCTTCTGATGTTTGTATTTGTCTAGCCTCAAGGACATGATATGGGTTTAGCCTAATAGTTTGTCGCTATCACTGAATGAGAGGCGTTGTTCAATGTTAACGACGTTTAACCAAATGCAGAATGCATATCCAATGGGTTATTTAATTGAGAGTGGCCTTAACTAGTTCCAAGTATCGAAAGAAAAGACGTCATCAACTAGCTCGGTTAGCAGGTTTAGTCATTAGTTACGATGGGCATCTAATGTATCTTATGTAGGAGTACTAATCATCAGTCACAATGACACGATTTCCCCTGCCCTCCTCTCTAGCAGGTATTGTGGTTCAAGTCCAACATCGAACAAGGCATATTCAGAAAATATCTCTCCTAACGTGAGTGGATCGTTTCTAGGTTGTAAGGTAGCTTTTGCTCCACCACTTTGGTGCGAATACCTATTCTGGTTAAAACGAATATAACTATGCTCAAGGTAGGAAAGTCGGTTACTGATGTCCCCAACATCAACATACTGTTAGAGTTTATATATAGGGTGTACCGTAGTTAATTCACCATACTAATATCACACCTTCGGTGGTTTTCATTACCAATCCTAACCAAACTGTATCTTCCCAGTGTCAAGTGTAACTGGTAAATTTCTCTTCTCCACTTTAGGCAATAGAAGATGAGTATATGTTTTCCATATAAGATAGACCAATATGAATCCATATAAATACTTGGATGGATGGTTACACGTCGTTCCTTGTGATTTACAGATCTGAGGAGGGTTTTGATGATGAATGGTCGTTCACCAACTGACATGACTTATTCACGTTAACTATTTGGTCCTCAATCGTGCGGTATAGGGTACCCTGGAAATAGAAATACGTTGTTTCTTAAACTTTATTCCAAGGGGGAAATAGAAGTCATATTGAGGACACGGTTATTCAGGTTTCATTCAAATTAAGGTTCGTTACAGGGGAAATCATTATGGTATGTTGATCGTCTGTTGGATAGTATGTCCATCACTTTGCTATTTGTTTACTAGAAGAAAAGTTTAACCATATGTCTCGTCAAGGTCATACTCGCTGCTCTATTGAAGTTTTGGTTTGCTATTTCTCACTTCGTTATGTGCGTGCAAATTGATGGCATTAGCGAGTTAGAGCTTGTACTGAATAAAAATGGTAAGAAATCAATTTAGTTTCCTTCACGAGGGCATTTTATAATACTTAGGCTATTCTGGGTTTGACTCAAACTAGGACGAGCCAATGCTGGAGGTTTGTATCAAAAACTTGTTCGTTGTTACTATAGGCACATAAGATGAGTTACACCATCAGCCTTCACATACGATCAAGGCGTTACTTCAGACGATTAAGAATCATTGCTCTAGGGCCAAAAACATTCTAGGAAAAGTTGCATAGGGAATTCCCCAATCCTTAGGGAGGTGTCTTTAGAGCTATGGGTCGAGAGGAAGATTCAGCACTTTATGAAAGGTTACATAACTAAATTACCGATTTCCATGAGAGTCGAGGTAGGACCATACTAGTAGCTATTTCACGGGGTCAAGATGAGGTGAGTGATTAAAATTGGGTTACGGTTCCATCCGAGAATGTTAGCCAAAGAGGGGTGTTAAAGAAGATATTTCTGAAAGAGTTTTGTTATAGGGTTACGGTTCCCTCCGAGCATAAGGTATTCCAATTCATCGCATTCTAGTGGAGGTTCGATGGTTTAAATTATGTTTTCCAATGTCCTTGAGAAAATGGGATTATCTTATGGAATGGTCTTATTATAGAGTTTGTCATGGTCGGAAAAAAAATTTCAAGCTAAAATGGGAGTTAACAATTGGTCAGGGAAAGTATATCAACATGAAATTTTAGCTAGGTCGCACAAACATGGTGTTGGTTTACAAGAGGTTCTAAAAACTTCGCATATACACTAGGGTTAGAGGTCCTGCCTCGAAACGCTAGAGAGGTTTGAATTCAGATTATTTTCATAAAAAGGTTTGGAAAAGATATCTTAAGCTTGCCAAAATAACTTGCATATTGGTAACTAAAACATCAAATTTTATGAGGATCCATCTTCAGTCGGCTAGTTGCTTTTACCAGTTATAGAACATATTATACAATTTCTACTAGTGTTGGACAAGTTATGAGAGCTTCCAGCAATGGTGGAAACTTAGATTTGAGATTCACGGACTATGACCACACTATTGGATTCATCAGGATTCACATGCACCATAAATTATTATTAAGTGTGCTCCTAAAATAATAATTCGGTTTACATGATCAGCCCAATTCCTCCCACCATGCGTCAAGTTGTCCCTTAGTTTGGATTGCCGAGTACATAGTGATACTAATCATGAAAAGGTCAGCAAAAAGACGTTTTATTGATCATGAAAAGGTCAGCAAAAAGACATTTTATTGATCATAATTGATTATCCGAGCATTCACTCGAGTTGAACACACTAAGAGTTCAACTTTACAGATGGCGGAAGAATACATGTTGGTGAAGCAAACATGCAATCGAAGTATGACTTAGACATATACTAGAAATAAAGTGAAGTAAGCATTTTATTTTCCTCTAAGTCAGAATAGACTTTGAGTGTACCATAAGCAAGATGTTTTTAGTTTCGTAGTCAATCTACTGTTCAAACAACATCGACTAATGAAATGAGCGCGCGGCTCAGGAATGAAAATTATGGCATCTCAATGACGATGAATTTCTATAATAAAATGCCTTCAAGGTTCTGCCTCAAAGAGGTGTGTCTCACCCGAGACTCAAGTTTGGAGTTTGTAGTGGAGTATGGCTAGCAAGTTTAGGATACTCAAGATGGTAGCTAGATAAGAGACTCACTTCCGACATACCCAACTCTGGAAGAGGTTATACTCGTTTGGCGTTGCCCGTGCAAGGGCCTAAGATGACTCATCATTCTAGACGATGTCGTTCCTATATTCAAGCCGGTATTTCCTCGGCTCCAATGATGTGAGAATGGGTGAAGTTTCCGACGTGACAACAAGAGTGGCGTGCTCCTTATCCGAGGATAATGTTGTGGATGATGTTGACATACCCGTATGGAATTATAGAGTAAAGTGGTTATGTACTAACATACTACGTACCCCAAGTACAGAATAAATGTGTATATAAATGAATGACTAATATGCTTGTCATAATTGAGTGTAGAAGCTAAGTGCGAAATCAATGCGGTGCGAATACGACGTGTACACATATGCAGTGCATGCATGAATGAAATGAATGTCTGGGTTTGTAAGTATTAAAACCAACACAAAGCTTTGAAAACGGTTATAGATTGGTTTTTGAAAACAACCTATTTCACTATAACCAATGGCTCTGATACCAATCTATCACACCCTCAATTTTCGACTAACTGGGTTTTACCGTGAGGCGCGTGACATACCAGGATCTAGCTATGTGTCATAACGAACAACCAATTTATAATGGAAAATATTTAAATATTGTTGCTCATCATAAATGAGGTAAGTACATTTACAATAAAGTTTTTACATTTGCGGAAGCGTATAATTTAGGAAAACACTTAAAAACCCAAAGTGCGTGTCAAGACGCCCAGACATGACATTTCATTATTGACTCCCAACATAATTCGATGCTTAGTGGGATCCATGCATCCTAGACTCATTTCTACTTCGCACGTGCACTTTAAACACCTGAGAAAGACATGCTAAAACGGGTCAACACAACGGTTGGTGAGTTCACAGGTTTGAGTTTAAAAACAAGTTTGTTAAACAAACCATTTAGTAAGTAAACGTTGTAAGCAATAAAGCATGGATAATGTATGCATTAGTAATACCGCTAGTTAATTAGGCTAGCAATCATGTTACATTAGTGTGAGTTCCATTGTGACCGAGGCTGACTTGTTAGTTGGTTGCCACCCACGGAGTCTATTATAAGACTAGTGTGTTTCTAGTAAACTCACCTCGAATGCGGTTCAAATTGAAAGTCAACTGCTTAAGTCAAAGTTGTTCTAGTGCCTAAATCACACAAGCACTATAGGTATTTGCTAAGCGATTCCTAGAACCCTTAGTATCCAAACAGTTCCCTTGTTTATTTGAAGTTTGACCAAAGTTAGACTTTTTGTTGACCTTGACCAAAGTTTGACTTTTGTTGACTTTGAACAAAGTATGACTTTTCGTTTGACTTTTGACCAAAAGGTCCAAGTTGTTGACCGTTGACTAAAAAGTTCAAGTCTCGATGACCGAAGACTAAAAATTTGAGTTTTGTTGACCAATGACCAAAATGTTGACATTTGACCAAAATATTGACCTTTGACCAAAATGTTGACCAACGACCCGTTGATGACTTTTGACCAATATTTAGACTTAGAATGATTACATGATTTTCCTGGTTACAATTTAATCAAAAATCAAGTAATGTGCACTTAGTCACTTTTCATACAATCCTATGACTAAGTCCAACTTCTATCAGTTTCAACACTTAACACGTAAGACTAAGAACTTAGTCAAATAGTTCTAAGTTGACCCATAAAGTCAAAATTCAATTTACCACAATCAATCTATTACAAATTACAATTATTTTCACTAACCAATATGTTGATCATCCTTAACAAGTTTTCAATCATCAAAATTGATTCTTCCAACCAACCAAAACTTGTAATTAAATTACCAAATAATTCACACATATTCTTTCAAGTATTAGGTATAACTTCTATTTTTTTTATAATTTTCTAATTCACCAAAACATACAGGATATTCACACTCTACAACAACCTAATTTCAGTCTCTATTTTAACACAGCAATACACAAATATTTGCCAAAAATTCTACATGTGTCCAATTGATGCAGGACCAATTGGTTTAGATTCCTAATTCAATTTATAACATTCAAAAATTGTAGTCACACCCATATCTATTTTCAATCTTACGTTATCCAATTTATAACACGGCTCAGGGAATTTCTCTTTCAATCAGAATTGCATCCTGATTTTGTAAATTAATAAAAAGTAGTCAAACAAAGTCCAAAAATTATGATTCTTGACTTTTTGAAAACTATATTCGAAGTACTTAATCATAGTATCAAAAATTATTCAAAAACAACAACGTATCATAAATTTATTTAATCTACAATCTAACACACAGAATCTGTCAACAAGCAGATTCAAACCAGAAGTCACAAAAATCATGATTCTTATATCCTTATGTTCTTTAATAATCAAGGAACCATTTTCTATAATCAAATGTCATGTATTTCATTATTTTACTGATTTATAAAATAATATTTATGTACAAAAGGTTTCCGTATTTTCTTTTATGACAAGACACACAATTTCTTTTAAAAATCAACCTTGATTATTCTTAGTTCATTTTCACAAATTCGATTATTTGGATACTAGGTTTTCATGACCCAAAATGAAAATAAGAATATGTACTAAACCATATTTACCTATTGCTTGGTCCAAGAACTCTATACCCTTGCTTCTAAGAATCACCAAGTTGTTTATGATATTTGAGAGAATTTTTAGAAAATACAAAGTGTGTGTGTGGTTGTGAAATGGACGGCCAAAGGAAGAAAAAGAAAAGTGTTACCCTTCATTTCTATTTACTCATCATTACAAATTCATTTACACCCTCATTAAGTCATCATCAACTTGATTAAACATTATATAACTTTATTTAATTTAATTTGTGACATGTTACATTTTATTATAAACATTTCCTAGTAATCATATGTTATGTACTAATCTTTTTGTTACTTGTCATGTAATATATCATAGGTTATGTTATTTTAATTATTCACTTCTCCTACAACATATAAGTATATAACAACTAATAATGTAGTATGTAACACAATTTCACCCATCACATATAATACATGTAACATATCATGTGTGACAAATTTATTATAACCTATCACATATTATAACATGTGTGACAAGTTTATTATTCTAGTTATCAATAACTAGTTACTCTAACTTAGGTCACCAACGACACCATTGACTCATTGTATGCGTACATGACACTATATGCATGGGAGTTCATTAACTTAGTTAACAGAACTAACTGAGTTTACTGACACAGTCAACAGGATTTCACTGGGTTTAGTTAACAGAGTTAACCTGAAAATGCCGGGTGTCACAGATGAACCCTAGCTGTTGTAACAAGTCTCCCTTGATGATCTCATTCCTCTCCTAGCCTCCACCAAGCTTCCACTTAGGTTTTTTTCTTCCTTCTTGTTGCTACCAGATTCCAATCGGAACTTCTAGGGGAGTTAGGGTTTTATTTTTTTTAATTAACTTAATATATTATGCATGAAAGGCTTGGATCTTGTGGGCTTGGGTCGGGCCTTGAGTTTAGTCTTTAAAATTGAACATAAAGGCCCCAGAGTCTTCAAACTTGAAACTTTTCTCCCTTAAAACTCATAACCTACAATCAATTATCAATCTTTGTAAGATCATGCAAAAACAAGCCATAACTCTTATTTATTATACAATTAAGCACTTAAAACATTGTAAAAGGGTACGGAAAGTAAGTGTGTTTTACAACACATCAACTATATTTAAAAGTTCTACTTAAATAAAAACTAAATCACCTTGAGGCAGATATATAGAATTAAAATTTATTTAAATATATATATATATACAAAACAATTGTAACACATCATCTTTGGGTATATGATAACATGCACATATACTTGAAAACAACTTATAATTAGTTTGTGATTAGGCATGCTTTTACAATTAGATATAAACTGAGATTACTAATACCCATACCAAAGTTGTGCCATTCCCATATGTGAGTCCCTTATTAGGTGATCAATAAGTGATTAGCGGGTTCACTAAAATTCTTTGTTACAAAATTTAAGAATTTAAATTTTGTCATTGGTATCACTTCGTGTGAATGACATATCAGTGTGAAAATGTTATTTACACATAGGCATTTACACAGACATAGTTTTCTATGTGTGCATGTTACCCATAGGCATCCATTTAGAGGTATTTTATTAGGGAATTTACATATTACCCCTTGCTAAGTGTCTTAATTACATATTTCCCCAACTTAAAAAAAGCAATTACATATTTCCCATTCCTTAAACATATATATTACATATTTACCCAATCCACTAAAATTTTTTTATGAGTGGACTATTATACCCTTAATCTAAAAAAAATGAAAACATCCAAATTAGATACAAACATGATTGTCTGGTGCACCATCTTCATTATTTACTCAAGTGGCTACACGCAACCCTCCGGCCAAGTTCCGGTCTCCCCCCCCCCCCCCGCCTCTCTCTCTCTCATGCTCACTGTCACTCTCTCTCGGACTACCACACATAACCCACCACCCCCACACAGTCCACCACCATCTCCTTTTACACGCTTGCTCGACCCCATCTCCAGCGACCACCACCAAAACCCACGATTTTCAGATCCAAGCTACGGGGTTAGATGCAAAGGTGGCTAATCTCGTTTTACCGGTTTGAGAGCTTCGGGGTTGGGGGAATCAGCTATCACCGAAGAGAATAGGTGGAGAGACACGGTGGAAGTTGAGAGGCCATGAAGGTAGGAGTATGATTAGAACTTAGAAGAGATGTGAAACATGAAGAAAGATGGAAAGTGTGGTGTGGTTGGTGTTTTGCGACGGTTATGTAATGGCCGGAAACTCGCCGGGTAATCGAGTTCGTCGAAGCTCGGTAGTATTTTGGAGATTATTGATGTGGGTTTAACTTTTGACTATTAACATAACTTGTTTTTATTTTTAATTAATTTAATTTATTTGTTATTAATATATTTTAAACCAGAGCAAGGGTAAAATGGTAATTAGATTTGAGTTGGGGAAATATGTAATTAATTTTGTTGGTTGGGTAAATATGTAATTTATGTTGTTTAATAAGGGGAAATATGTAAAGATCCCTTTTATTAATACGTTTCCCTATACTAATATGTTTCCCATAGGCACCCATTTAGAGGTATTTTATTAATTCCTTGCTACCTGTACTAATATTTTATTAGTATATTTCCTTTACTAATATGTTACCCATAGGCACCCATTTAGAGGTATTTTATTAATTCCTTGCTACATGTACTAATATGTTTCCCTGAAATATGGGTAAAAATACGTCAGCGATATGTTGTTGAATTGTTGACTCTAAAAACATTTTATAAATCTTTCTTTGACTGATAAGATAGTTTTCTTAAAAAATCTTAGCAGAAACGTCTCTTAATTCTAGGATTTGTGCCACTGCCATGCACACACAATTACAATTATCTGGGAACTGATGCCCATTGGAGAACTTTTATTATGATCTCTAGTTTGCGGCCACGTAGCCTTGATTGAAAGACTAGATTAATTATGTTTGGATCCAGACACATGTGTACTCGGTCTGAGTTGCTTTTATTTTAAATATTTTAAATTAAGGATCACTTAATCCCTTAAATCTTAGAGATAACGTAATCTCATAAAATATTTGACTGACTTTGTTAAGATAAACAATATGTTTATCTTGACTGGTTTAAAAGGTTTAATGTATTCACCTGTGATTGCTGTTCTGAATGATGTGGTGATCTCGTTTGAAAACCTTTATGAATGAATGATTGATTACCTATAATAAATTAGGTTTATATAAATATCTGGATATTCTCTTAATCCGGCTACAGACCTTTAGTCTTGTTTTGATAGCTTTAAACCTTGATTGATCATTTATTTGAATAAAATATTTAGATCTCAAATGTTTCTCTTTTTTGCCAATCATGTACCGAGTTTCTTCTTCATGAAGAAACATTTATAATATAGGTTTCTTCTTCAATAAGAAACGGCATTTGTCTATAACCATTGTATATGAAATCTTATGTTTCTTAATCATAAAGAAACACTATTTTTTACTATACCTCTTGTAGGTGTCAAGTTTAATTATATCCTCATGTATATTATATTTCTTAATTTAAAGAAGCATTATTTTATCTTAACCTTTGTATTTATAAATCATGATCAAGGTCTAGGCTATACCCCTGACTAGGGTCTTAGCTATAATAATAATATTATATTTGGGAAGAGCCCCTACCTTGCTTAGCTTAATAATTACCTAAAATTTTGGCAGTACTTCCGCACTTTCACCAATATCGGGGTATTCATGATCTACTTTTCTTTGCACGCAAATCGAGGAGACGTTCGGGGGTCTCTAGGTCATGCACGTACTTCATGGCAGAATGGCGGTTTACTTAACGTTTGGTCTTTGGAACAGATTACGAGGTTCGGCACGCCAAACGATGCTCGACAGGCCAAACGAGGTAGAGAGAGAAAATATCTTATAAAGAGAAAATTTTGGTGTGATGTGAATGTGCCGTGACCCCTTCTGTTTATAGCTAATTTTGGATCCCATTGCGATATGCGATGGACCCTTCCCTTAAGCCGTTGCGTATTGCGATGGCAGGAAGAAGACGTGTGGCTGATGACTCAGCCCGAGCGTCTACCACGTGTCTCCCAAATGCGACACGTGTCGCTGAGTCATAACGGACCATCGCGTATCGCGATGGCATTTTTGTAGGACTCATCGCATATCGCGATGGGTTCCTAGATACAATTTTTCACTTTTGGTCCCTTGTCTTCTAGTAGCTTGTCACGTCTGGGTCTAACTCTCATTGTCCAAAAATACTAAGGCGGCTCTCGCTGATGCGAGCGTGCGAAGTGGAAAGTGCTCCATAAAAGAGCCACATTGCGCCCAAAGCCCTTCACCTTCGCTATCGTCCTCGCCTGTGCGCGCCGGTTGCTCCGCACCCTCCGCTAGGACCACTATGTGCATGCTTCGAATAATAGAATATTACTATGAAAAATCTCTTCCTTATAAAGAGCTTCCATTTCTTTCTTACTTTCCATGTGATATGGGATTTACTTTCCTTATTTATACCCATGTGGAATGCTTCCATTTTCTTCCATCCTTCCATGTGAGATGGGTTTTCCTTCTCCATTTCCTTTCTATGGAATTATCTTCCTTATGAAATATATTTTTATTTTTCTCATATATGGTATGATTTTTTTTCTTATTTTAATTTTCCATTACTTATTTTAAATATTTTTGATCTTTCAACTTTCTAAGTTGTCAAATTTGGATCAAAATTTGGGGATTTTACATCAATGTATCCACCTCCACAGCTAAAGCAGAATACATTGTCGCCTTCGCCTGCTGTTCATAAGTGATATGGATCCAGCTTCAGCTGTTGGATTACGGTTTGAATTTGTTTAACACCCCTAGCAAGTGTGATAACGAAGCAGCGGTTTTATTATTAAAAACCCGGTCCAACACTCATAAGACAAAACATATTGACATCCGAATGCATTTCATTCATGATTATTATGATCGAAAACTTGTCTATATTGAAAAGGTCCACAAAGATTACAACTTTGTTGAACTTTTCACTAAAGCCTTTGATCGTACCCGATTTCTATATCTTGTAGAGTCGTTGGGTATGATTTATTTTCATTAAATTTCGTTTATCTTTTTGTGTGTTTAAAATTGAAAATATTTTTAAATGTGTCATAATTTTAGAGGGAGAAAATGAGTTAAGATTAACTCACCAAAAAGATTTTCAGTTTACTTTTAAGAAAAACAAAATTAAGTCACTTGACTTTTGTCAAAAATATTATACTCTGTATATATTACTTTGCTTTATATTTTATTATATTATATTTTATGAAAGTTAGAAAATGATTTAAAATGTTTTCATGTTTACAGGGAGCTCTTGCTTAGAGGGAGTCGGATAATATAAAAGTTATAATATATTGAGAAATCGGTCCAACCTTTGAAAAATGATAGGAGATTGTCTTTAACGATCCTACCACATGAAAATAGTAGATTAAAAACCAATAATATCTTCTCTTAATGTGTAGATAGGCTTGACAAACGAGTATGTGTCATAGTGATATAAACTTAACCTCCCGCCTACGCTAGTGGTTACACATT
Source organism: Bidens hawaiensis (assembly GCF_021521415.1). Taxonomy (NCBI): domain Eukaryota; kingdom Viridiplantae; phylum Streptophyta; class Magnoliopsida; order Asterales; family Asteraceae; genus Bidens; species Bidens hawaiensis. The sequence goes on along the minus strand of NW_027491029.1, from coordinate 1,990,805 downwards.
CATAAAGCGGTTACCAACTCCAAAATAAGTTATATCGATAAAGATAAAAATGTTATTAGTCAGTCATACACAAGCCTACTAGTGAATGATCACCATCAAATTATTCTTGCTTTAAAGAACAAATATTGAAAATTAAAATGATAAAGCAGAAAAATTGGAAAATGCTTAAAAGAATTTAAATTCAACACAAAAATGTTGATAATTAACAAACAAAAATGGGCATATTAGATACACGTAACATGGGGAAAACAAGTAAGTCTTAAACATTTTATATGAAGACTTGTAAGTCTGAACTTGGCAATAAGTCCATGGTTCAACTTTTATTGTTTGAAAAAGTTTGCAAAAAGATTAAATTAGCTCAAAATGTTTTGGTAAACCATTAGGGATCGGAGTCAATTCGGGGTTAAGCTTAAAGTTGACAAATTATATCTACAATTGACTTCGGGTTCTTTGCATAATAATATTGAAATAGAATTGTTATCTAGAACATTGACGGATAATGTGATTTCATGTTGTGATTCTTCTTATAAAATATATGTAAACTTTTAATATTAATACTTTGTATATTAGATATAATACTAATTTCATCTTTACTTCATTGTGTTTTTATTTTGTTTTGTTTATTTTATTTAGTTTTTAACTTAAATTCTAGAGTATGTTTTAATTTTATTCTGTTTTTTTTATTATTCTTTACTTTTTAATATTTAATAATTAAATTTTCTTTTTATTTCATTTAAAGTTTATGGGTTTATGACAAGGTCCATTTTGCAAAAGTTGTCAAGTGACAAACCAACAAAAATATATCTTGTATATATTTAGGTGTTTGTATTTGGTGGGTAAATATTTTTCGATTTTAAATTTTTAAATATTTTCAGAGTTCGTGGGCTGAGAGTGTGAAATCGTTTAAAACTTGAGATGTTTTGACACTATAGAAAGACAGGCTGGCCCTATAAATAAGGACAACCCAATATATCTTCCATTATCACATTCACTTTACTTTTTAAACACTCTCTACCTTATCCTTTAGCCACCGCCTTCTTCATCTTCAAACCCTAGAGCAACCAAATCTGCTTGCTTGTTGTCAATCATCATAAATGGATCCCTCACCAACGGTAATACACCTTCCATGATCAAAAGGTTCCAGACGGAAGTGTTCAATATCAAAAGGTTCTTATTAGTTTGTCGTTTGATAAATGAAATTATCATCGATATCTTGATGATTGTTCGTGTTGATTTAATTGAGTTTCTATGCTTGTTTGTACAGTATATATTTTTAGGTCATTTTCGGACCTATTTGGGTCTAATTGACCCTTGTAAAAGGTTTGAATGTGTTTAAGGTCTGCAAAGAATCTCATATGGGGGTTGGAAGAACCCAGAAAAGGAAAGAGTTACATATTTGGACATTGCGTAAAATTTGATTCGAAATCAAAACGATTCGAATCGAGTTCATAAACTATTCGAATCGAATTCAAGTTCGATTCGAATCAAATATGACCTTCTCAAGATTTCTTTAAGGAAAAAGAAAGCGAATCGAAGTGTTAAACAAATGATTCGAAATGAATTTAATTCCAATCGAATCGAATTCAAAACCATTAGAATCGAGTTCCAGACTCGATTCGATTGGTTTAAAACTCCATACGAATCGATTCAAACTCGATTTTATTGGTTGAAAGTTGGCCAAAATCAAATTTTAACAAACTTAAGAAGATTCGAATTGTTTATAACTCAAATGTAATCGAATATTTAAGTTAGAAATCCAATCTAACTTATTCTGAATCGAATTAGATTCAATCTAAACTAGATTAGATTCATTTTAAACTCGATTCGGTTCGTTTTATACTCAATTATAATGGTTTAGACTTGAATCTTTTCATCAATCTTTGATCAACTTTAAATTTCTTAAACTAGACTCGATTCGAATCCTTTACACTTGCCTGTTTCAAAGTTTATTTTTATTCTGTTTAATTTTATTTGATCCTTTATTTTTAACTTTTAATTTTATTTTAAATTATAATATTATTGTTTAGTTATCTTTATTAATATGATCATTTTATTTTCTTTAATAGTTAATATGTATAAATGTATATTTATATGTCAACTCAATAATCAATTCTAATGTTTGTCCTATTTTTTAATGTAGCAACACAACATGTATCGCCCATAAGATCTTTCAAAAAAAAGGAGGCACAAGGTGTCCACCTCCTTGACTAAAGGGCTATTGGAATGCTCATTAATGCACGCTATCTTCACCAACCTTGATACTCATAGCAGTTGGGTGGAAGAAATTTGGGTGAATGCAAAGACGGTTACGAAAGGAAACTCAATCACAACCGAGGTGGCAAAACAAAAGTTGACAATTATGGAGGATGTCATTAGAAGAACCTTGGTCATCAATGATTCTCTAGATCATTCTTCTGAGAAGTTGGAGAATGAAGTCTTGGAACAATTTGTCAAGGATATAGGATACGGTGTTTGGGGTACTTGTAAGAAGAGGCATCTACCTGTCTACTGGAAATTCATATTCCAAGTTGTTGCACATTTACTATATGAGCAGAAAGGCGGGTTGATAAGCTGAAGATTGAATGAGTCGGGGTGATGGCTTATCTGACAAAGAAAACCTGGAGAATGTATCCCCACTTTATCCAACTAATTCTGGATGACATGTTGAAAAACATTCCAAGACCAGACTATCCAGAGGACGTTGATGATGAAAGAAAGGCTGTTAAATGGCCGGTGCATCGGAGTATAACCCGTAAGTGTGCTTAATCGATATAAAAATCTATGCAATAAGTGTTAATTTCATGGGAATGAGATAACTAAAGTTGTGTGCTTATTTGCAGGTTAAAAGGAGGTTCCGGAGCTATTATTGTGTATAACGAGGCAACCGAAGGAACCGGAGACTCGAGAGAGGTCAAAAGAGAGAAAAAATGAAGTTTGTAGATAAAGTCCACCGTGGCCCACGGTCTGGACCATGGGCCACGCTCCAATCGATCAAAGTTGACATAACCCACCGTACCGTGCGGGATCTAGTCACCGTGGAAGCCACCGTGGGCCACGGTGGGCACCGTGGGCCACGGTTTGTAAATCATAACTGTTGTTTCTGCTTATTTCATTCGGTTTTTGGGGGTCTTTTGAGCTATCTATCATTCAAGGATGACCTAGGGGCGAATTGGAGGTGCCATAGATCAATTGTGGGTGGTGTAATCATAAAACACTTGTTCTTAATTCGTACAATTACTATAATCGAAGGGATGATGAACCGAATCATGTTGGCTATTTCTCTTTGTGTTTTCCCTTGGATCGTAAGGTTTCATTATGAATGTTGATTGAATGTTTATGCAATTTCTGAGATAATAGTTTCATCTTATTGATTTCATTTATTATGGTGTTTATGAATTGATAAGTAGATTGTTAGTTTGTTGAGTTCGTGTTCTAAACCGTCAATTCTTGGTGCTGTAAGCAATCGAGATTCAGAGGGTGGGATTCGGGGTTGTATAAAGTAATTAATATTTGAATGATTAACTTTCATTTATAATCCAAGTACTTAGTCTTCAATTATCACAATCGTTGCATAAGCACAAACCAAAAAAAAAGTTACAAAGTATTCCAAGAAGTTGGTCCGAAAAGAAAAGGAATGAGAAAAGTTATGTACTGTAAAATGCCAAAGAAGCATTCTCAAATAGAAAAAGAGGCCAAAGTGCACATACTAGACGAGACTGAGAGTTTGTGTGTTACCAAAGGGATGATGGCTCTGAGTATACACTATTGGGACTCAAAGTTTTTAGTCAATAAATATTTTTTAGGGAATACATAGGACAAAGTTCAATAATATTAAGGGCATGCTTGTACGACCTCACTTGACCTATCAACCATAATTTCATCTAAATGCATTTTCTTCTTTCCATCAAGGGGTTCTTATCTTATGGTGATAGGTTGAACCAGTTTGCTTTAACCCGATTTTTAATTGTCTTTATTATGCTTGAGATGGGGTAGGTGGATCTTAACTCTAAAGGTGTGAAACCCATAGGTTTTTGATATCATATGAACTTAAATGCTTAATTTGTGTGGGGGCTTGATAGGCTGGTGGCTGCGTTTAAGTGGACAACAATATCGACAATCGCGGTATTTTCGTTTATCTGAACTTTAAAATAATCTATATGTTTTTAAGATCAGTTTTCCGATTATGATTCCATTACATAAATCTATTTCAGGGACAAATAAAAGAGTAAGCGTGGGGATGTTTGATGTGGTCTAAAGTATACATATTATTAAATAAATATATCTGCACTTTTAAGATTTTTGAGCCATGTTTTTATTGAATATCATTGTTAATTGATTCATATGTGAGGATTTAAGTTTTTATGAGATAACGAGGTAAAATGTAATGTTAACACACGTATTAAACTTGAAACCAACTAATGAAATCTTATACAAATTATATATGTTTTGGTCTTCTTGTAAGTTAAGTTTATATGAAAAATAATTTTTTAAGTATGGTTTAATTAATATATAGACTCAAGTAATAATTAATACATTTCTTGAAGTTTTATGTTGCTATGAACATTATGCCAGGGCATCACGTGGAAAAATCAATTTACAAACCCACATGGAGTTGAACAAATATTAGCAGGCTAGGCCAGGCCATATTATGTTTAATAATATGTTAAGTATCCTAATAAATCAATGGAGATAAAAGGGGGGGGGGGGGGGGGTGAATGTCGTCTAGAGGAGAATTTTAAAAAAAGGTAGTTTGCTTTGGACGCAAACAAAAGAGGAGGTGGGGGTATTAAGAGACAAAAGAAAAAAACCCTACTGCTACAAAGGAATACACTATTAATATTATATTATTCGAAGTTCAATGGAAGGGTGGCAGTAAAATACAAACAGCAGGACAACCGCAAGGAGGAAGTCGTTATTTCAAGCAGAGAGCGTCCGGGTTCAACACCTACTCATCTAAATATCCTAATTATTGGTTCGAATTTATTGTTTTCGTCATTAATTCGTTATTTGAACTTATTTATTTTCTTTTGTTCTTGACTATGGTTGTTGGCTAAAACCTTACAACGCCTAGGCTTATGATGAACTTTTGTTGATTTTGGATTTTGTTTTCGTTTATGGATTTATGATTAACTAAGAGGTTTATTGTTATTCATTCGATGCATATGTGTGCGTAGGATTGTATGATGAGTTTTATTATTTCACAGTTTCCTTGGTGATTGTTTCATACAATAGATTTCTGTTAGGTCATCTACTGTGTGTTTTTGACTAGTTTGTGGTTAATATGAATTAAAACCATAGGAACAATAATAATTAATTAAGTAGACCTAAGTGTGCTGCTAATCTAAATAGTTGTAAGGTGATAGATTATGTAATAGGTCTTGGTTGGTTAAAACTGCTAGATTTAGTTCTCTGTAAGGAGTCCGTCTAGGTTTGATTTATCAACTTTGTCTATCTAGTCGAATGAATTCTTTAAACTACCTTTGGTTTCCGCGTTGTAAGGTAGGATTTCTTATTAAGGTACTTGTCATAAAATAAATTAGCGACCGTAAGCGAGTCTAATTAAACCGGTAATTTTAATAGCTTATTAGGATTTCATAGGTGTCTTCTTCAGAAAAGTCAAGGGTGCTGATCGGTTTCCCATTAAGTGAATAGTTTAAGATCCCGATTCCATAACTTAGCATATTCCAACCATTTGATAATTGATGCATTAGGGATTCTAGCCTAGGTGGTTGTTCGTCATCATCTGAATTAAGCCTAGATTTAAGTCCTCTTAAGTTTTATTAATTAGTTTTAATATTAGTTTAATCTTAGTATTTAGTAAAACCCCCATAATTATATAAATAAATAGTCGTGTCTATAGTTAAGTCTAATTTAGCTAGTCAACGTAATTTAAAGAGTCTCGTGGGTTCGATATCCGGACTTACTTAGTTGTACTAGAGTCGACCGGTTAACTTGCCGGTTAGTTGTTTAAGTTAAGTTTAAGAGTCTAGAATTATTACTTAGTGTCTAGATTAGCGTAATTTAGTTAATAATTACTAAACTACTTTTAGCACATCAAGTTTCATAGTGTGATTAATGAGGGTTCTGTGGGGATGACCAAAGTGTTTAAGGAATTCAAGTTGAAGGATCTGCTAGGATGGGTATATAATCAAAGTGATAGAGATCATCAGCTAGTGAGCGATAATATGAGATGGAAAGTGTTGAGAGAAGATGTGGAAGCGGATGTGGATGAACAAGTGGAAGAAGTGGAGGAAATGGGTGAACCATAGTACATGGATGTAGGTTGTGGTAGTAGTTCCCAACCCGGAGGTTGGGATTATTCTTCGGTTTATGATTCATATGGTAACAGTTGGGCCCATATGGGGTCAATGAACGAGGTGGTAGAAAGGCATAGGCCTTCGACATACGGAAATTGGTCAGAAGAGTCTCGTGCCTTATTCGACCATCAAACCTTTGTGGAACCGTGCTCAAGCTTACTTTTGGGTCTATATTTACTAGTTTGTACTTGGTATATTTTATGGGTATCGTGTACGGGTATATGTATGTAAACCGAGATCACTAAATGGATCTCGGTGGGCTTGGGCTTTGTTGGGCTAGGTTGTTTGCTTTCCCTATATATATAGATGACATGTATAGGGTTTATGGGCTGGCGTTCATAGGGAATTTGGCTATGAACAAGTTTGTGTAATATTGTGCTTAAAACACCCGACGTGAATACAACGTGTGTTTTGAAGCAAGATCTCGTGTTCCTTACGTATTGTCTTTGTTTGTCTTGAATCACTTAACGTTATATTCCGCAATAACGTTTGGTTTGTTGATATCATATTGAAAGATCCAAGCTAGGGACTTACAATTGGTATCAGAGCCTTTTGAACCATTCAAGGCTCAGTATGATATTAACATATTCAAGATCTCGGGGTTTTTATGGTGTTTGTGTGTTTTCCGGCGAGGTACTGATCGGAAAAGAAGGACATAGTCTGGTTTGGTCAAGGATTTCCTTATCTTTGGAAAAAATTTAAATCCCACCTAAATAGGGATTTGGTTGTTACCAAAATTAGCTAGTCAAACGCGTTTTTGGGTGTTCTCGGCTATATTTCACAGTTTTCGGTTTTTAAATAAGACTTCTCGGCCAAAATTTAGAGTTTTTCGGCCAAAATCAAGTGATTTCGGCCTGTTTTGATCGTTCTCGGCCTAGTACAAGTGTTCTCGGCCAAATTAAATGGTTTTCAGCCATTAATTGTTCTCGGTCAACGACGTTCTCGGTCCACTGTGGTTCTCGATCAACCTTTTCTGTTATCGGTCAACCTTTTCTCTTCTCGGTTAACGCTGACTGTGAACAAATCTTGGGCCTAATCCATCAACGTTGGGCTTTGTTTATTAGAATTTAGGACTTTTGAATTTAAAATTGGACTGATTAAACTAAAATGGATTAAATAACTAATAGTAATGGATCATCCAATGTTACGCTTCACCAAGAATTTAATTCAATAATGGATACCACTACTCACATACCCCATCTACTGTCTCATGAGAGGTTTAGCGAGTGGAAATTGAGATTCGAGAAGTATGTTAAAATGTAAAATGATAAAGTCTAGAGAAGTGTAGTTAGAGGTCCTCAAGTCATCACCTACCAACGTGAGAACTCTCAAGAAGTTGCTGTGAAGCCTGTTGAATTATATGATGATGCTGATTTTGAGAAAATGGAGGAGGATGAAAAGAAACTTTCAACATTAACTATGACACTCTCACCTGAGATTTCCTTGGGTTTTAGAGAATTGCAGTCTGCTAAGGCTCTATGGGAAGCCTTGATTGAGGTGTACGAGGTAAATGAAGACATGAGAAGAAGTCGTCAAGATTTGCTGAGACAGAAATTCAACATGTTCAATCACATTCTGGGAGAATCGTTGAAAATTCAGCTTCATAGGTTCATTTCTCTTGTGACTGAGATGAGATCTGCAAACATCAACTTAATAGCTGCTGAAAAAAAACAATAAATTGGTGAACTCTTTGCCTCAAAGTTGGGATATGAACGTTGCAGTTATCAAGAAGAAGAAAGATCTCAACAGGTTGACATTGTCTGAGGTTATGGTTATCATCAAGGCATGTGACATGGAAGACAAACAACGTGCTATAAACCATGACAACTCCTACAACGCAGCAGGTTACAGTGTTGCTTCTAATAATGCCCTCCTCTCACAAGACAACTTCTCGATGTTCAAGACTACTCAAGGTCAACAACAATTTCAACTTTAAGGCAACTTCTCAATGTTTAAATCCGCTCAGAATCAATTCTCTTATGTTTCACCACAACCAGCTCCAGTATTCTTCACTAAACCTGCCCAATCTCCTGCTGCAAATGTTAAACCTCATTCATCTGGTGTTTCTCCCAGACAGAATTCTAGTCAGATTCCCTCGATTTCAAAGGAAACTCAAGAGAACATTGCCTTAATGGCGGGATTCATGAACTGCTACAATGCATTCCTTACTAGAGATCTGGTTCAACCTGTAGTGGCTGCTGAGCTTGATCAGATTCATCCTGATGATGAAGAAGAGATGGATATCTCCTGGAAAATCGCCATGGCAATCTTTCGCGTTAAGAAATTCACTAAGGGAATGGGGAGAAATAATTGGAATGTGCCAAATAATCAGAAGGTAGGTTTCAATAAGGACAATCTGAGGTGTTATAACTATAACGAGTCGGGTCACTTTGCTCGTGAATGCACCAATCCTGCCAAGGAAGGAAATATGGAAAGGGCATTGGTTCCCATGGGTAATGCTAGAGGAGAAGCTGAGGGTATCTCAGGTGATGGTGAACGGGGTATGGTTGCTCAACAGTTCTCCTGAGATGATCAGATGGCTGCTCTTAACATAAACAATCAGACTGCCAACTTTGCTCATGTCGAAGATGCAAAAGAAGAAAATGCTGCTGAGGAACAAGTCAAGGAACTTCAGTTTGCTTTTATGGCATCCACTTCTTCCAGCTCTTCTGAGGTAAGTTCTCCATTAGGCTCTAAAGCTTGTATTGATAAAGTATATCTATATAAATTTCACTACAGTCTCTTGCTTAGAGAAATGGAAACGGTTAAATCGGAAAACCATAAACTTAAGAAAAATGAAAAGGCTTATCTAGATAAATTTGAGGCACATAAAAAGGATTTTTCCAAGCTAAAATCTGATTTTAGCTTGAAATGTTGTCATCATCTAGATGCCAAAAAAAAAATTGTTGAATTAACTGCTGAACTGAAAGCCTCTAAGTTACAAGTCTCAAATCTAACAGATAAATTTAAAAGGATGAACTTGATTTTAGAAAATTCATTGGTTCCAGTAAGGTAGTCAATTCCATGGTTGAAAATCAGTTATGGTGGAAAGAGAATGAAGGTGAGGGTATAGGATACAATCAAGTACCCCTACCATATAATGATAACTACCCCAGTCTTCCTCTCACCAAAGAGCAGGAAGAAAAGGTGAAAGACATGAAGTATGGTAAACCTGTTAAAAATCAAAAAGTCGACTCAATAGAGGCTACTGCGTCCACTTCAGATGTAAACGATTCTAACGTGTTTGCCTCATATGCAGATAAAGTAATAGTTGAGGATTAGACTAATGAGGATGATGATTCGTGTGTTTCAAATAATAAAGACATTAATTCTGATGTTTCTTTAAATTTACCTGTTTCGAATTCTGTTATTCCGACTATTTATGTGGGCTTTGTTTTTAAGAGCAAAGATACTTGTGTGGTTGATTCCGTTAAAACTTTGATTCTGATAATGTGGATTTTAATAATAAGATTAAGAGATCGAAAAAAATCTAATAAATACTCACCACCTAAGTTTGTTAAAGAGGGATGCTCTATTGACATACAAGCTGGTAAGTCAAATCATGTATCAAATGGTAAACATCATGTAAAGCAATCTGGTCCACACAACCGGTCCAGACAGGAAGTTGATCAAAATAATTTCTTTATAAAACGACAAACTTGTTTCAACTGTGTCACTCCCGGTCATATTGCTAGAAACTGTTCACATCGTCCATATGTTCCTTACTATGGATTCTATCAAAGGAATATGCCTCATAATACTTATAGGCGAAATTTCAGGTATAACCAGGCTAATTCCTCTGCACGATGTGCGAGATTAGTTAGACTTTGGTACCCAGTCCATAGTTACATTGGGTGACCCATAATGGATTCTATGGATTCTATCAAAGGAATATGCCTCATAATACTTATAGGAAAAATTTCAGGTATAACCAGGCTAATTCCTCAAACGATGATTGAACAGAAATAAACCTGGTAGGTTCAGTTCTCATCAGACCAAGCCTAACATGTTTGGTCGAGGTGGTAGAAACAGTGCTTCGGTTTCAAAAACGAACACGGGTTCTAAACCGAAACAAGTGGTAAAAACAAAATCATTTGTTTCTCCCACGAAAATACCAGAGATCAAGTCATCCATTCGTACAAATAATGTCAAATATTACAATGGTATACATGAATGGTTGCCTAAGTCTCCGGTAAAATAGGCATCGAATTCGATGTTAGATGATCGAAATGATATGTCATGGCAACCTGTAACAACCTTAGATGAGTCAGGGTCACCCAGTGTAACTATGGACTGGGTACCAAAGTCTAACTAATCTCGCACATCGTGCAGGAACAGCTATGGAGGAATATCATCAGACCTTGGTATGTTGATAGTGGCAGTTTTAGGCACATGACAGGAGACATTTCGCAGCTACATGACATTCAAATCTTTAATGGTGGGTATGTGTCCTTTGCGGGAGGAGAAAAGGGAAAGATGACGTAGAAGGGTACTGTAAGTAACGGTGTTCTGAAATTTGAGAAAATTAATTTTGTTCCGGAGTTAAAGCACAGTCTGTTAAGCTTGTCATAGATCTGTGACAAAGGTTTTTCAACTCATTTCACTAATAATGAGTGTTTAATTTTAAAACCTGGTATCATCATACCAGAAGACTGGATCCTTGTTTGATCACAAAGAAAACATAACGCTTATGTGATCGACATGAACAAAAATGTTCCTGATGAAATAACCTGTTTGTTTTCAAAAGTGTCAAAACATAATACTATGCTTTGGCATCGTCCTCTTGGTCATGCAAATATGAAAAACTTAAACCGTCTTGCTAAAAAAGATTTGGTGTGCGGGTTACCCCTCAAAGATTTTGTTACTATTTAAAAGTGTGTGGCTTGTGCCTTGGGTAAGCACAGTCAAAAAACTCATAAACCAAAATTGATTAACACCATTTCATCAGTTTTTCAATTACTGCATATGGACCTTTTCGGTCCGGTTCATGTTTTGAGTCTTTCTCGCAGCTCTTATTGTCTCGTTATTACTGATGACTACTCACGTTTTACTTGGGTGTTTCTCTTGTCAAATAAGAGCAAAACTGCAGAATTGATCAAGAGATTCGTGGTGCTTATGGAAAATCAGCTCAATCTGAAGCTGAAGGGCTTTCGTTGCGGCAATGGCATGGAATTCAAGAATGCTTCATTGAATTTCTTTTGTTTAGATAAGTGGTGCGTCGAAAATACAGTTATGCTCGGACACCGCAATAGAATGGTGTGACTGAAAGGAAAAACAAAACTCTTATCGAGTCAGCAAGGACCATGTTGTGTGATTCAAAACTACCGTTATTCTTCTGGGCAGAAGCTGTTAATACTGCTTTCTATGTTCAAAATCAGGTGCTTATCAACAAGTCTCAAATGAAAACTCCATATGAGATTGTCTATGGTCACAAGCCTACAGTTGGTCACTTCAGAGCATTTGGCTACCCATGTACTCTACTGAACCTTGAATCAACTCCAAAATTTGGGGCGAAAGCCGACAACTGTTACTTTGTTGGTTATGCTGGTCGTACTGCCTACAGAGTCTACAATAAGTCAACCAAGCAGATTGTTGAATCATATGATGTACGTTGGTTGGACGAAAACGAAACCGATGCCCGAATTGGTCCCGACTGGCTTTTGGTTACAATGAACTTTTCTAACCATTCAATATGCTTCCTGTCCTCGACTTAGGAATTTCGAGTGCCACTATCTTAGATACTGAAAAAGAAGAATTACATATTGTCTCGCATATATCTCCAGTTCTGGATGATGATCTCTCAGAATCACCAAATGTCTCTCCGAATATGTCTGTCAATCAACAAGAAGAAGCTACTGAAACTGTGTCCTTACCAACCTCATCAGAAGATACCCATGTAGTTGAGGGGGAGAGTCCTATCCGTCAAATTTTTAGGAGCACGTTGTTTCCTGATGTCATTCCAAATGAATACGTCGCCAGCACCTCTACTCACATAGTACAGCGGCCTTTGGATGGAAAAATCCTCTCACTGAGGTTGATGAAAATCTGTCAAACTTACCTTCTACTGGTGTTGTTCCCAAACAATCAATTCCATCAAGGATTCTGCGAAATCACCCGATAGAAAATGTCATTAGTCCTCTTGAAATAGGTGTGTCCACCAGAAGTCAGACTGGACACATAAATAGCTGCTTGTTTTCTTGCTTTATTTCTCATATTGAGCCAAAGTCGGTCGAAATGGCTCTTCAAGAACCAAGTTGGGTGGATGTTATGCATGAAGAATTAAATCAGTTTGATAAGTTAAACGTCTGGAGATTGGTTGAACTGCCAGTGGGAAAGAAAGCGTTGGATACGATATGGGTTTTCCGAAACAAACAAGATGACACGGGGGTTATCGTTAGAAACAAGGAACGGCTGGTTGTTCGTGGTTTTCGTCAGGTTAAGGGTTTAGACTACACTGAGGTTTATGCTCTCGTGTCTATACTTGAAGCCATCCGAGTTTTTCTGGCTTATGCATCATTCATGGGTTTAACTGTCTATCAGATGGATGTTAAAACTGTGTTTCTGTATGGCGAAGTTAAGGAGGAGATTTACTTGGACCAGCCACCGGGGTTTGTAGACTCTAAGAATCCCACTCATGTCTACAAGTTAGATATAGCACTGTATGGTCTTCATCAAGCTCCTCGGGCGTGGTATGCTACATTGACGGCTCATCTTCTGGGTCATGGTTATAAAAGAGGGACCATTGATCAAACTCTGTTCCTTAAAACCATCGGGAAAGATTTGATCCTGATTCAAATTTATGTGGATGAAATTATTGTTGGATCGACCAATGCTGGTTTGTGTTCTGAGTTTGAAGAGGTGATGATGAAGAGGTTTGATATGAGCTCACTGGGGGGAAATGACAACGTTTCTAGGGTTGCAGGTTCGTCAGAGTTCAATGGGAATTTTGTTGCATCAAGGAAAGTATGTTGAAGATATGCTTGCAAAGTTTGAATTTCAAGATTCCAAAAGTGCTACCACTCCTATGGCGGAAAGTCCTCTCCTGTCCTCTGATCCTGAAGGGAATCTGTAGGTTCCCAGCCGGATCTACACGAGATATCTCGTTTTACGTAGGTGCGGAATCCCTACGTAAGACGTTACGAGCGTAGAAGACGATACGAGTTAACACAATCGAACACACGTTACAATAAACAAATACTCGTTATATTGCAACCTTAAACACGTGATATCAATCACTAATACTGGACTCATTACACGTAAACTGAATACTCTGATTGAATCCCTTCTAATGTTATTGATTAAGCCGTAACCTAATCAATATATAACACGACAACTTCGCCTGGCATGTTCAGGCGAAGTTGTCACTAACTTCGCTTAGTTCACAAGTTCGCCTGTATCAGCGAACTTGTGAGCTAACTTCGCTTACATACAAACACAAATCCAAACGACTCGATTACAGACACTAGACACTGAACTACTGACATCATGTACCAACAGACTCCCCCTTGGCAGTAGCTTCATCTCTTTATCTTCAAACACGTGTCTTGTAATCTTCAACAATCTTGAATCTTCATCTTTAAGCATTCACTCCTTCTCGTACACATACCGAAACAACTCTTTGATATTTCCTCGCTTCGTCTTTCCAAGCAGGAATATAAAAGATTTTCTTCTCATTCAGCACCTGCAGATCAGCTCGAGACAGGTTCACTAGATGCATCGGATCATAGACTCTCAGCAGCTCTTGTTCATCTTCGTCTTCCATCACTGCTTCAGCTGTCTCGCAATATACATACCACCACTTCAACTCTTTAAGCACATCCTTGGGCATTTGTTTCATCGGCACTTCTTTCAAACACCGGATCGGTTTATACTTCATAATCATCCAAGGCTTGCCATCTGCTCTCAACCCTCTATCTTTATCTTTGATAACTTTACCATTCTGTGGTTTCAGCAGCTCGAACTTCTTTTCCTTTATACTCTCCTTCCATACTATCTTCCCGATGACTCTAGCCATATTATCATCACTTCGATTTATCAATCCCAATCTGGCTAAGTCTTTCACTTCACATTCTGGCAGTGTGTTCAACGATCTCAACATTCTTTTGAAGTACTGAATACCATCATATCTCTTAATCACGAAGAGGCTCAACTGCTTATCGTATATCCAGCAAATAATCCCTTTTCTCGCTTCAGCACAGCCTCTAATGTTGTAAGTCTTCTTAAACATAGTAGGGACCGCTGGTTTCTTCGTTTTGACGAACCACTGAGCATAGCCTTCTTCCATCTAGGCTGCTCTTCCCATTTAGTCTCATCATTTCCCATCTCTTTACTCATATCTGCGTTATCGACTTCTGGAATCTCATGCTCTACATTCTCTTCTACTATCTCTCCCTCTTCTATCTCATCATCAATCACAATCTTTTCACCAATCTTCTCTATCTCATCACTCGGTAATACATCATCATCACACATAAAGTCATCATCCATCTCCTCAACCTCCACTACCACCACATCATCACCACCAGCTGCAGTTGTCGACTTCCCCTGAGTTGTGGAAGTCCAAAGAGCTTATACAGTTCTTGGCAACTCACCACCTGCACCTTTCGATGCATTGGGATCATCGTCTCGATCATTTCTCCTCTTGGTCCTCAACTCATCGCCTTTACAGCTCGTCTCCCCCTGAGATGCCAAGAACTCCTTCAGAGCATCTATGATTTTTCCATGTTCTACAGCAGGGACGACTGCATCTGATTCTCTGCAACTAGGCGTTGAATAGCCTGGGTCTGGATAAGATTAATCCTTGACTGCTCTGCCACGACCCGTTCAAGTGCTGCTATTCGTTCAGAGTCTGATAGGGTTGCATCGAAATCAAACCTCATATGAGATATATCGTGCGTGTACTGAGGAGGGATTGCCGATGTATCCGGGACTTCAGAAGTAAACGTAACCGCAGGTGGTATCGTCACCGATAACCCTGCAGTGGCCACAACCATCGACTCAATAAAATGTGCCACGACCTCCGTTGGAGTAAGAGTTGGAGGTGGCAACGAGACAATCTCCGGAGCCGATAGTTGAAATGAAGTGAGTGGGAGGCCAAATGAGGATGAGATAGCCACCACGGGAATGTCCGTGGCGCTTGGCCTTGTAACCTGTAATGATGAGGGAACAATTGTCATACCGGACAGTGCGGGTGGGGTGAAATGTACCACCCTCGAGCTCTCACCGGCTCCCGATCCTGCACCTATCCGTTCCCTTCTTGATCTCCGGATCAACTGTTGAACTTCTTCTTCATAGTCTGACTCACTATCATCATCAGCTCTCTTTCTTTTCCCATGAGTCCGTTCATGTGTTACCAAAATCCGTCTCGCTTCGGTCAATTCATCATCAGAATCTGAGTCAGCCACCGTTGTAGCTGCCCTAGTAACATTCACACCCAAAGCTTGTTCAACTGAGACCTGTACATTCTCCTCTGGATCAACGCTTTCCATGTCAAAAAATCCCTGACCGCCAAACTCTGCGTCAAGATCTATGTTCTCCTCCGGTGACACAACAGGAGCAGCAGGTATAGCTTGAGGTGCTCCTGCCTGTTGTGATGCCGGGTCCCGAAACTCGTCCCCACGAGCAGGCACATACCCCGGGTTGATCAAGTACCCAAATAGTGGAGTATGCCGAGGACGGAGCTCAGGTTTGCTCCTCGCACTGGAGGATCTGCATTGGGCAAAGATCCTTTTGATCACACTTTCTACGTATCGGATTGGTCGGCGCTGAGGTAGCGTTGGAGCAACATGATCCAAGATCATTTGGAGAAATCTTGGATACATGATAAATCTCTTACGCCCCACCGCTCTTCGTTGTCGATCGATCTCGTAGAAGACCATCTGACTAAAGCTGTAACGCTTATTATAAGTCAGAGCAGTCATTGCCGACTGCATGGTCGCGCCCATGCCATCAGTGCCCGCCTTTCTCCCTGACATGCAAACAATCATGACATGCATGAGAAAGCGCCACTGGTCAAGTAAAAACCCCTTCCTTCTCTGCGTATCTCCCAAGGGACCTGAGTATCCCATCCTCAAAAACGCTCCATTACGGAAAGGAGCTACAAAGTCTGTCGGGTCATCCCTCGTCTCATCTCCAAAACGTAAAGCCGCCCGGATCTGTTCAGATGAGAACTGAACAATGTGATTGTTGACTGTTGCTCGCATCACAGGGGGCTCGACCATACAATCATATTCCACGGTCTGCCAAAAATCCTCAATGTTTGGTAAGGATATCGGCAGAGTTGTCGTAATCGCGTGGAATATACGCGAGCGTAATAGGAACGTGATGATTTCACGGAAATCATCAACTCCGCTCGCCTCCGGGTCTAATGTTATATACATGTTGTGACCCGGGAAGAACTGTCTCTGGTTATCACCACCGTCATCACCGCCTGCACCACCTATAGCAGCCATATCTGCACCAAACAGACTAAGTTAGATAAGCGACAAAGCAAATCACAAGTTCGCCTGTTACCATGAGCGAAGTTGTGATCTTTTCAGTATAGGCGAAGTTAAAGATGGGGCGAAGTTGGGAAACAACTTCGCTTCAACTTTAACTTCGTCTGTTAACTGTTAAGTAAAAAAGTCCAGGCGAAGTTAATGGTAACTTCGCCTAACCACAACATCGCCTCATGAACTGTTTCAAAAATAATTATCAGGCGAAGTTACGGACAACTTCGCCTAAACTGTAACTTCGCCGAATATGAAACGGCATCAGTTAGGTTTATCGAACGACGTGATTTGGTCAATTTTGAGCTTGCGAATCTCGTAAAACTTGATTTAATGACGATTTAGACGATTAGATTGATTATGAACACGTAAAGATACGTTTGAAAATCGGTTGTTAAGGGTTCGAAAAACGAGAACGTGAATCGGGTCGAATCGACCGATGATAAACGTTAATGAACATGATTAATCGATTCGATTACCCTACACA
Source organism: Bidens hawaiensis (assembly GCF_021521415.1). NCBI lineage: Eukaryota > Viridiplantae > Streptophyta > Magnoliopsida > Asterales > Asteraceae > Bidens > Bidens hawaiensis. Next base: position 1,973,514 of record NW_027491029.1, on the reverse strand, counting down.
CCTTTAAACACGGATTAGAATCGAAGGAAGAGAGAACACAGAAAGATCGATAAGTTCGCTGTAGGATTAGAGGTTAATTTCGCTGGTTAAGTTCGTTGGGTTTTGAAAATAATGGACCAGTTTGACCTATGAATTCCTTTATATAGGGTCAGAGTTGTTCCGGCGAAGTTATGGATAACTTCGCCTATAAATGGCGAAGTTATGCTCAACTTCGCTGGAATTAAAAAAATTTCAAAACAAACCCCATAATTTGAACAATTTGCAATTAAGTTTTAAAACAACCTTTAATGTGTTAAATGATACGATCAAGACCATGTAACCAGATATAAAATCATACAACTACATAAGTAGAAAAATTTTAAAATTTAAAGTACACGGGATCAAATTTCAGTCTTGATAGGGACTACCATGTTTTAGAAAAGATCCGAACAGGAATCATACTAACTACGTGACTGTTACACAGATCCGTGTTCAGCTTTATTATGACATAAAGAAACAGGCTGTAAGCAGGTAATAACTTAAAATGGTTTTCATCGTTTCTGTGATACGGGTTCGGTTCAATTAAGCTCAAAACTTAAGTGTGCAACAACTCAGAGATTATGATGCCTCCTATCTATTCTCAAAGCGTATTTGGCTTTCCCCAAGTCACCCCGAGTTGACCTCGACCCGTAGTGTCTGATTAAATAGTAAATGCTCTTCGATCGTCAGACTCTTCTTCCCGTTCTCTATCTTGCATCTTGATTGAGAAGTCTTATCATTATGAACTCTATAATGTCTCAATAACTCACACATTTTTTTTTATTTATTTTTTTTATTTTTTTTTTTATTTTCACAACGTCAGATAAACTACTGCAAGTCCCGAATCTGGATCACTGCAGTTTCTTGACACGCTATCTTCATGGGAATCAGAACACTCACGGGCTCGTGTATGACTAGGTAATCGCTTTTCTGCCTATCATTCGGAAAGATATATATGGAGACATGCACAATTGTTAAGAAGTTTCCACGTAAAATCGAGTAGATTTAGTTAGTATCACTTCTACTTTTACGCACCATAAAAAGCTACCATGACATACAATGACTGTTCTAAAGTCTTTTAGGCCTAATAATTTCACTAGTTAAGCACACAGAATCAGTATATCTATCACTTTCCAAGGTTGGATCAATTTTCTGTTAAACATAGTAAAGGAACTTCTTACGAAGTAGTAGACTTGAAAAATAATTTCATCTCCCGGAAAAATTTTTAACTTCAATCGCCCCGATCAAATTGAAGTTTTCAGGTAAACGGCTATCCCGAAGATCCAATAGATCAGCTGGACCGACCACATACAAGTATGTGTCCTTCTAACTAAGTATGATCGACTAATTTTCAGCGAAAGAATAAAAACACATCATAAACCGCCCCGATCACTTTCAGTCATCTGGTTAATGTCTATCCTTATATTCAACAAGTAGAAATGAGGACCAAACATATCCGAAGATATGTCCTTCAAACTGAGGCAACCGACATAATTCTAAGCGATAGTGACCTTTTTTTTTTTTTAATACTAATACAAAAAGCAGGGTTACTCGGGATTGATCATCCCATTCAGCTCAACAAGGTTTTGAAATCTAGTTTTGTCAAACGCTTTAGTAAACATGTCAGCGAAATTATCTAGCGTATCAACCTTTTCGAGCACAATCAGTTTCTTCTCAGCACAATCCCGTATAAAATGATGACGGATGTCAATATGTTTAGTTTTACTGTGTTTTACGGGATTGTTAGTTACTGAGATAGCAGCAGTATTATCAATGCAAATAGGAGTATGAGTGAAATTCAGACCGTAATCGCGCAACTGTTGTTTTATCCAAAGAACCTGGGAGCAGCAGTTAGATGCTGCCATGTATTCTGCTTCACAGGTTGAAATCGCGACTGAGGTCTGCTTCTTGCATTGCCATGACACTAATCTGCCACCAAAAAACTGACATCCACCTGTAGTTGACTTCCGACTCTGATTGCACCCTCCATAATCAGAATCTATGTAGGCGACCAATTCCAAGTCTCCTCCTCTCGTGTACCACAACCCCAGCTTAGGCTTGCCTTTGAGATACCGTAGAATCCTCTTCGCACCCTTCAAGTGAGATTCCTTTGGGTTTGCCTGAAAGCGAGCACAAAGACAAACAGCAAACATTATATCAGGCCTAGAAGCAGTTAAGTACATTAAAGAACCTATTATTGCCCGATATTGAGTTGGGTCCACGTCTGCATCATTGTCTGAATCAGCACCCAATTTGTGGTTGACGCAGACTGGAGTATCGTATGGAGTGTTGTCCTCCATCTTGAAGCGTTTGAGAACATCATGGACATACTTAGTCTGATGAATGAACATCCCATCTTTCTTCTGATCAACCTGCAGTCCTAAAAAGAAAGTTAGTTCACCCATAGCACTCATTTCAAATCTCTTCTTCATGACGGCCTCAAACTCCTGACACATTGCGACTTTTGATGCGGCAAAGATGATGTCGTCCATGTAGACTTGCACCAGTAGAAAGTCGCTCCCTTTTCTCTTAAAGAACAGAGTGCTATCAATCTTTCCCCGTTCAAAACCATTCTCAAGCAAGTAGTCGGATAACGTTGAGTACCAGGCACGAGGTGCCTGATGTAGTCCATACAGTGCTTTACTTAGCTTGTATACGTGATCAGGAAAGTTTGGGTCAGGAAAACCCGGAGGTTGCTCAACGTACACAACCTCATAGACTTTACCGTTTTGGAACGCACTCTTCACATCCAACTGAAATACCTTCATCTCCTTATGTGCAGCAAATGCCAAAAACAAACGAATGGCTTCCAATCTCGCGACAGGAGAAAACACCTCATTATAATCGATCCCCTCTTGCTGATTAAAGCCTTTTACAACTAGCCTCGCCTTGTTCCTGATAATAATCCCTTTCTCATCTCTCTTGCATTTGAAGACCCATTTTGTGCCAATGGCATGCACATTCTTTGGTTTTGCAACCAAGTTCCATACCTCCATCTTTTTAAACTGGGCTAATTCTTCTTGCATGGCTTCGACCCACGAGTTGTCCTTGAGAGCCATTTGATAGTTCTTTGGTTCAATCTGGCTGATGAAGCAGGTGTACAAGCATTCGTTGATTATGCCTGAATCTTTAATGCTTGTATAAACACAGATGTGCTCATTCAAGCTTTGTCTTGTTTGTACACCGTCGGACAATTCACCTATCACATTCTCCAATGGGTGATTTTTGTGAACTCTCGTAGTCGGAACCGCACTGACATCTAGATTGTCTTCCAGGTTCGAAGGTAGCTCATCAGTGGGTGATTGTTGTTGAGAGTGAAACGAATTGATAAATTCCTCTTCAGTAGAGGCAGCAGGGGTATTGACAGCATTTGATGAGGAAGGCTGACATTCATCATACTTCGGTCTTTGCACATAATTGTCTTCCTCATCAAAAATCATCTTCGAAGCAATTCTTTCATCTACTTCTGCACAATTCAAATAAGGTATATTAAAAGATTTGAAAAGTCTATCATAGTCGAAAACCCCAGCGGGTCCCGTGCTTGGTTTTGGTGATTTGTAACTTGTGATATCAGTGTTACAGACCACCTTAACCTTGCTGGTCGATGTATTAAAGACTCGTCTGTTGGGAGTCCCAACAACGTATCCGACTAAGATTCCTTCGTCGGCTACTTCACCAAATTTAGAATTTGTCTTTAATATCGAACACGGGGACCCGAATGGTTCAAGACCACTCAAGTTGGGCTTTCTCCCATGCATAAGTTCATAACATGTTTTATTTAATCTTTTAACGGTTAACACTCGATTAAGGATATAACAGGCTGTTGCAACAGCTTCAGCCCAGAACACCACAGGAAGTTTCGAATCAGCCAGCATGGTTCTGGCTCTTTCAATTAACGTTCTGTTCTTCCTCTCAGCCACTCCATTTTGTTGCGGAGTATACGGAGCGCTGAACTGATGTCCGATTCCTTTCTGTAAGCAGAAGAGCTCCATCTGATAGTTCTTGAACTCAGTCCCATTGTCACTCCTGATGAATTTAACTCTTTTCCCCATAATGTTCTCAACTTTGGTAATCAAATTTATTACCATCTGAACCGTTTCGTCCTTTGACTTCAGGAAATATACCCAAGAGTATCGAGAGAAATCATCAGTGATCACCAAGCAATACGATGTTCCCCCTAGACTTTTTACATTCACGGGACCAAAGAGATCCATGTGAAGTAGGTCTAGGGTACTGACTATTGAGTTAACCTTCTTGGTGCGATGGGATTTCTTGTGTTGCTTTCCCTTTTTTCACGATAAGCATTGATCTTCAAAGTTGAAATTCTTCAAGGGAACACCCAGCACAAGCCCATTCTTGACAAGGTAGTTCATTTTTCGAAGATGAATAAGCCCCATTCTCCTATGCCATAATTCGGACTCCGATTCAGTTGCTTTCGACAGAAGACAAGATTCTTCCGTTGCCATTTCTGTCGACCTCATGTCCATTATATACGTATTCTTTTCTCTTGGAGCCCTCATAAGTATCCAATCCTCTGGTATCTTGAAACCAGGATATAGCACAATCGCTTCATTCTTGGTGAAATGCACGGTGTAGTCTTTGTCACAAATCTGCGAAACACTTAGCAGATTATGCTTCAGTTCTTCAACAAAATTCACTTTCTCTAACGTCATCTTTCCGTTAGTCACCGTCCCAATTCCTGTAATCCTTCCACCGCTCTCTCTAGCGAAACTCACTCTTCCTCCCTGAACAGGTTTCCAATCGTGTAACAAATTCTTGTTACCCGTCATGTGCAGGGAACAGCCACTATCCACAACCCATTGATTGTTTGCAGCCCTGTTCAACTGTTCCTGCACGATTAAAGCAAATGATTAAAATCTGGGGACCCAAGACCTATTGGTCTTGGGTTGATACATCCCGTACCTTGGCTGTCCAAAGTTAGTATCAGAATAGTTTCTGTAAGTCCTGAAAGGATACCTTCTTGGAGATTGACTATGAGGCCATCCAAACCTTCTAGAATTAAGTGAATTATTACTTATGGTTTGGTTGTTAGCAGTGAAAAACTGAGATCTTTTTCTTTGAAAACCTGAATTAGTCCAATTTCTGAACTTTGATGAGTTTTCAGTTTTACCACTATTATAGTTACTGTTAGATCTGTTTTCAGTTTTTGAAGGCCTCACACCTCTGAATCTCTGCTTCATAGGGCAATCAGCAATTAGGTGTCCTAATGATTACATCTGAAACAACTCCTGTGTTCAACTTTCTTTTCAGTAGTTGTTTTAGATGTTGAGGCTGTATTACTGCCCGTTTGTCTCACATATGGTGGGACATACGGGTTTAGTGGAGATTTCTTTTCAGTTGTTTTATGTTTCTCTCCACTTTTTGGTAACACTGCCTTTTCTTTTGTCTCACACGACTCAGATGACTTGTCCGAGTTTGATGAGACAGGACTTGGAGCAGAAATCTTAACATTTGAAACAGGCTTACTTGTTTCGCCTTTACTAACTTCTGGTTCTTTAATAGTAACCTTAACCGGAACTGTCTAACTATAATCAACATCAACAGATTTCTGATTACTAGGATCATAAGTGTAATTATGATTGTATGGTGGCAGAACTTCATGATATCCAATTCCTCCCCTTTTAACTGGGGAACCTTGATCACTAACGAGGTGATCAAGTATAGCGGTGGAATTTCTAAATTTCTCAAGTTTCCTGTTAAGTTCCACCACTTTCACCTGGTGATCAGCTATCTGTTTATCCCTTTCAGCTATTAGTTTGGTTTTTTCTTCTAACACTTCATAGCTCAGATCAATTACTTTAATTTTTTCAGCTAGATTTGCTTTAAGACTTCAAATATTTTTTTCACTAGCTTTTATTTTTACTTGATAACTATTTTCTCTAGCTTTAGTGAAATGATGTTCTTCTTTTAATGTTTTAAATTGAGCATTCAAACTAACATACTGATCAGTTATAGTTGTCAATTGTTCAGACAGATTTTCACACTTAGTGCAAGGGAGTTTAGTACTTACCTCGGTGAGCTGATCTTTCACATCTGCCATACAAGCTTCATTTTGAGCCTCTGCCATGTAAGCTTCACTTTCGCCAGTCACTTCCTCAGTATCTGCAGTTTCGATGTTCGCCATATTGGCCTGTTCGAACACTTCTTCAACATGCAGATTCCAGTTATATTCCCCATTCTGTCTAGAAATCATGGCCCTATTATCATTACCACCCCCATTCTGGTGTGTCGACCTGTTCTGACTACGTTCAACTCTCTCATTCGTGCACTCCTTCGCAAAGTGGCCATTCTGTTGACAGTTGTAACAGCGCACCTTTGACTTGTCGAACCCTGGTCGATCACCAACAAACTTCCTACCTGTCTTCTTCACTAACCTCTTAACCCTTCTCACAATCATCGCCATCTGCCACTGCAGATCCATCTCTTCCAGATCATCAGCATCGATCTGATCATAATCTTCATCCAAAGTTGCAGGATCAACAATCTTACCCTGAATGTAATTTTCATATGAAGCAATGAAAGATGCATAGAGAGCAAACTGCTGTTCAGCAGATTTAACACTCATGGGCATCTTTGAGTAGTTGTTGTTCGAAACACTTGGGGAAAAACTACTCTGGGTTGCTTGAGGTTTAGAAGCATTTGATCCTCCAGCTACAAAGCACACATCACCATTCATGTTGAGAGATACATGACCTTCATGTGTTGAGTTAGCGCCCGACTCTCCCTTTGAGTAGTAAGCAGACGAATCAGACTTCGAACTTGAACTTGTATTAACCTTTGCACCATACATTCCTGGATCTTGAACCTGATCAGTAGGTGTCTCTTTTCGAACCATGTTTAGTTCAAAAGTTCGTAGCTTGTTAACTGCTGTTTCCAGGTCATAGTCAGCAAAGTCTTTGTCTTCTCTCATCAACACAGTGTACATCTCCCATTTCGGTGGGAGAGCATCAAGAAGCTTTTCAACAATTTCATCTTCTTTGTAAGCAATTGAATAATTGTTGAGTTCGGTCATCAGATGATAATATCTAGTGATGATATCATCAAGTGATTCATTCTTCAAGTACTTGAAGACCGAGAATTGGGTTTTAAGTAGTTTAATCTTTGAAGCACGAATTCCCACATTACCCTCAAAACGGTTTTCAAGAGCTTCCCAAATCTCTCTAGCAGTCTTATACTTTCTGAAGGTGTGTAGAATCTCTTGTGGAAGAGCCATAGTAATCGCAGCATGAGCTTTGCTTTCAGCCTCATACATTTTCTTCTCTTCTTCTTCCATCTCTTTGTATTTCTTTATCTAATCACGACCCTCATACTCAGCAGTAGGTGGAATGTAACCATCTTGTATGCATACCCACATCTTAGCATCTTGGTACTTGACATATTGTTCAAAACAATCTTTCCACGCTACATAATCAGTTTTCTTAAGCATCTTCGGTGCCTTTGTAGCCGAACCCGCTTCCACTTCCATCTTAACTAGTTCCGTAATGTTGATTGAAGACATCTTTCACGAAACACACAGAAACCCGAAAAATAAAAATTTTATTTTTAACAGTACTGTAGGCGAAGTTGTGGAAAACTTCGCTTAAGTCTGAACTTCGCTGATTCTGAACTTCGCTTTCTTTTTAAATTTGCCTGATTTGGCGAAGTTGTAGATAACTTCGCTTAAAGTAAGCGAACTTGTGAAGTAGGCGAAGTTGTGGGTAACTTCGCTGATATAGGCGAACTTGAGAAGGTAGGCGAAGTTGTGGATAACTTCGCTTAACCTTATATCTTCGCTGAAACCCTACGAACAGTGACGGCAACTTCGCCTGATGAACACGATGAATATGCAGGTTAGATTTCTGGATTTTACGAGGTTTGTGAAGGTGTTATGGGTTATTTATGATTGTAGGAGGTGAGTATAACACAAAAACTCAGAAAACTCGTCCCGCGAATAGTCGAACGGAACGATTTCTACACCCGCGTGATAATCCCGAACCACACAATCGAGCAAAAGCTCTGATACCACTTGTAGGTCCCCCCGGGGAGTCGCCGATCGATACGAGATCCGCACGAGGTCTAGGAGTGCGGAATCCTCCTAGACTCGTTTATGGTGTAGAAGACGAAGAACACGATTACACACAAACACATACACGAACAAACACACGAACGGGATAAACAAATCTGCAGATCTTTTATAATAATCAAAACCACGTAACATACCGAACATAAACAAAAACACGGCCGACCCGAGGTGAGCTCTACCTCGGGCCGTCCCACACGGCTCTCTCTCTCGGTTTCTCTCTAGCTAATAAACTGATCACAAAAACACTCTTATTTTCTGGATTACTAACCCTAAACACGACACACACATATATATATAAACTTCACGGGCTTGGGCCTGTAGGCGAAGTTGTTACAACTTCGCCTATGGCGAAGTTGTTCTAACTTCGCCTATGGCAGAAGTTGTTACAACTTCGCCTATAGCGAAGTTGTTATAAGTTCGCCTATGGTGAAGTTGCTCTAACTTCGTACTTCCACAATGCTGAACAGAATTGCATAGCGACGGTCACAAAACATGCACCAACAGACTCCCCTTTGACCATTGCTCTCAATTCTAACAAACACAAAAGATCATCTGCTACAAAACATGCACCAACAGACTCCCTCTTAACTGATGATCTTCTGTTTGCTCTTCAACCAGCCGTGTCTGAAACTGTCGTGTAGTTTCACAAATCTACCAATCACCCAGCGTCTTCCATATCAGATCTCCCCTTCAGTGTAAGCTTCTCCGACTATATAGATTGAGGTCTTTGAAATGCATGCATCCCTGTGCCTAATTGATCATCTCAACCAATCACGTGAGTCCTTCTGACTTCACAACACGTGAAGTTCTTCTAACTTCACCAACACGTGAAGTTGGGCTCCCTCCACAACTTCACCAACACGTCGGCATACGATAAGGTTTAATCTTCAACTACTCAACATCAAGTGATCAATTTCATCACAAAACCACCTTGACAGAATCTAACACACATGACCATTAATTAATCCGAAGCATCTTCAATCACCAGGGATAACGATCAAGAACATAAACACTTTAATTCCCGATTAAATCCAACTTGTTCTAGAATTTTCACTTTAATAAATAAGCATCACGTTTCAGGATCCAATTCTCGAACGCCTTGAAAATAACATAAATAATATGCTCTGACCGCAATCCAGTAATGACAAAAACCTTCAGTTCAATTTGACTTTCTTCAGTTGGTCACCCTCGAACAACAACAATTTCATTGCCCACAAACACCCAAATATGTGTCAATATCCAGTTTCAATCAATATCCCATTCACAAACTCAACTCCATATCCAGAGTTGACACGTATTTGTTCACACGTAAGACCTAGAGATAACAAATTTCACTCGTTGAAGGAACAACATCTCCGGTCTCACAATAATCGTGTACACCTGGCCATACAGACGAAAACTCCAAAACACTCTTTTTTTTTCCGTAGATCAAACATATATCGATCGATGATCGGATCCCTGATGTATCTCACCGCTAGTCGCCCTGGCATCATGTTCGCTGTCTGTCAATGTGCTCGTTTCCAGGCTAACCCTAAACTCTCGCATTTAATTGTTGTTAAACGTATTTTTAGATATCTGAAGGGACAAACAAAGTTAGGTCTTTGGTATCCCAAAAACTCAAATTTTGATTTATATGCTTTTCTTGATAGCAATTATGGTGGAGATAACATTGACAGGAAATCCACATCTATTGGTTGTCAGTTCTTGTGCGATCGTCTAACCTCTTGGCAATGCAAGAAACAACAAATGGTTTCCACATCGACTGCCGAGGTTGAGTATGTTGTTGCGTTAGCTTGCTGCTCACAGGTTATCTAGATGCAACATCAATTGCTGGATTACGGTTTGTAATTTTTTTAGTATTTATCAATAGGATGTATCAACCATTATGTTTATTATGCTTCAAAAAAAATTCGTGTTAGAGATGCAATGTTCAAGTATTATGTAAATAAAAAAAGGAAAAAAAAAGGAGAGAGGTTAGTGATGTATATAGTTGTTTATTTCATTATTTACTTAGTTTGTTTGTAATAAGCCGGATCGGATCGTTTGAGCTACTTGAAATATTCCCTTCCATACCCTTACACCTAGCCCGTTTTAAGCCCTCTTGATTTGCATTTGTGTCAAAGCATTTATATAGGTGGAGATTTGATGATTGTACAAGCGTATGCTAGGAGAATTGGTTATATGTGAAAACGTGTGAATGATCACCAAGAAGAGGGTTAATGTGTGAAGGTGTGTTATGTATGGGTAAAAACCGAAAGCATGTTAGGTTTGGTTAGCATTCTATGGTTTAAAAAGAACATCAAGTATACTAGTGTAAACCGATAGAAATGAGGGAATAGGGTATGACTTGTGACCTTGACCGAACTGGAATTGTTGGTATGATGGGTGGTCATAAGTTGAAAAATAAAATATTGTTGCTGAGGTGTTGCTTGGGGGGCAAGCAAAGGTTAAGTGTGGGAATGTGACGGGTGCATCGGAGTATGACCCGTAAGTGTGCTTAATCGATATAAAAATCTATGCATTAAGTATTAATTTCATGGGAATGAGATAACTATTGTTGTGTGGTTATTTGCAGGTTAAAAGGAGGTTCCGGAGCTATTATAGTGTATAACGAGGAAACCGAAGGAACCAGACACTCGAGAGAGGTCAAAAGAGAGAAATAAATGAATTTTGTGGATGAAGTCCACCGTGGCCCACTGTCTAGACCATGGGCCATGGTCTAATCGATCAAAGTTGACAGAACCCACCGTACCGTGGGGGATCTGGTCACTGTGGAAGCTATCATGGCCCACGGTGGGCACCGTGGGCCACGGTTCGGAAATCATAACTGTCTTTTCTGCTTATTTTATTCGGTTTTTATGGGTCTTTTGAGCTATCTATCATTCAAGGACGACCTAGGGGCGAATTGAGGTGCCATAGATCAATTGTGAGTGGTGTTATTATAAAAAACTTGTTCTTAATTCGTATAATTCAGTACAGTTACTATAATCTAAGCGATTATGAACCGGATCATGCTTGGCTAATTCTCTTTGTGTTTTCCCTCGGATTATAAGGTTTCATTATGATGTTGATTGAATGTTTATGCAATTTCTAAGATAATAGTTTAATTTTATTGATTTCATTATTATGGTTTTTATGAATTGATTAGTAGATTGTTAGTTTGTTGAGTTCGTGTTCTAAACTGTCAGTTCTTGGTGTTGTAAGCAATCGAGATTAAGCGGGAGGGATTCACGGTTGGATAAAGTAATTGATATTTGAATGATTACCTTGCATTTAATATCCAAGTACTTAGTATTCAATTATCACAATCGTTGCATAAGAACGAACCATATCTTTATCATTCATCTCAGTTAAACATTTATGTTGGCATTCGTAGAAACCTGAAACCGAGGGAAGGCATAATTTCTCGTATTGATTTAAAACTCGTTAAATTTTTTTCAGTTATTTTTGTTAATCAAATCAACCAAACAAATCTTTGAATTTACTTTTTATGCAATTTAGTTTAATTTAACATAGTCATATTACAAGCTACTTAGTAACAAATTTTCCACAAACTCTCTGTGTTCAACACTCATTTACCGTTATCTAATTAGTTGTATTTGGTTATTTTTGAGTGAGTCTTCGCCCTCACATCAAATTTTGGATAGTGGGCCACGGTGGACTTCATCCACAAACTTCTTTTTTTCTCTATTTTGACCTCTCTCGAGTCTCTGGTTCCTTCGGTTTCCTTGTTATACACCATAATAGCTCTGGAACCTCCTTTTAACCTGCAAATAACCACACAACAGTAGTTATCTCACTCCCATGAAATTATCACTTAATGCATAGATTTTTATATCGATTAAGCACACTTGCGGGTCATACTCCGATGCACCCGTCATTGAACCATCTGAGCCTCATCATTTGAAGATGGTGAAACAAGCGGTCTTCAAAGCTATGTTGGAGCCCGTTGGAAGAAGTGGTTATAGGTATCTAGGATAAGAGCCTGATAGGAAGTTTGGTTTGTTTGCTGAAACCGAACCTGATAGTAATGAGATAGAGGACGAAGAAGAAGGAGATAGTGGGGATGATGGTGATGATGACAATTAAAGCAGTGATGATGTGACGGCTAGTGAGGCAAGAATACTGAAACTGACGTTGAGGGTGAACACAGGACCAATAAAGATCACGACAAGAAAAGGAAGGCCGTCAGCAAGCCTTATGCTGGTGAGTCGTCAAAGGAAGCCATTGAAGAAAAAGAGGATCCCGAGCGCCCTATTAAACGTTTGAAGAAGGTGAAAGACACCAAGAAGTTTGTACCTTCCAAGATGCCTACCTCTATCAAAGTAATCTTTCCTTCGATTTCCACTTTAATGACACAGCCACCACCAACCACACAAACTGGTACTCACCAAGCCACACCAACCACCCAAGCCCTCACATTAGAAACACTTAAAGCCAAATAAGTACATGTGCCCAAACCGAAATCCAAGACTAATACTAAACCCACCACCTCTAGGAGACTAGTAGACGAACCAGTCACTCCTCCAGAGACCTCACCTTCTAAGTTAGATGAACCAATGCCATCTATCTTTGAGAACCTACCCATATCTACCACCCAAACAGAAACCAAACCCACACGTCAAACCATTTCACCACCTAGGACCACCTCACCTTTTATCTCACCCATTTACCAATTCACCTCCCCAATTAAAGGTACATATTTCTAGACCTCCACCTTCACCTCATCAATTCACACTCAAACCACCTCACAAACCATTCCAAACACAACCCAACCCATTAGCTACCCTTAACCATAACCACATCCCTACCTACTCAAACTATTACCATGCCTACTCAAGCAACCATTCAACCAACCTTTTCAATCACAACTCCCACCACCACCAAAAACCCTATCATATCAGTCGTTCCCACATTTAGTGTTTTGGGATCCTATCCTCGATAGGATTAGAGCTCTAGAGTAATCAAATGTAAATAGGGTGAAACGGGAACACATGCTTATCAAATTTGTCAAAGATCAACATGCGGTGAATAAGAGAGTAGTGAAAGAAAGAGATGAGATGGCATCCCGGGTTGCTCAACTAGATCAAGACAGGGAGGTTGATTGAGCCCTGATCGAGAGCCAAAGCTATGGATTGAAAACCTGCAAAAGTGGGTAGACAATTAATATCAATTGGTTAGCCAAGAGTCTCTGATGAATGTTGAACATCATGATGATAGTATCAGACTTCCATATAGGGTTTCACACCTTGAAACTAATCTTCCTTCCTCCTCCAACTTTTCTCAAAATATTAGGAGGGAGCTAGAGTTAAGTGTGGACCATGCCTTGATTGAATGTGAGGTTCTTGGTTCATGAACCAGTTTGTTTGAGAATGATTTCGCTTCCTCAAGGAATGTGGGCACCCTGATTGGCGAGTATGTGGAGCTCAGGTCGATGATTGAGCAATTAGAGAGAGATTAAAGAAAAACGAAGCCTCAACAACGATCAAGACCTTATCAACAAGGGTCTTGTTAATTGTTATCTCACTGCCACTGAAGTCATGAGAATGACTGATGATGATGTTGAGGAGTTGAGAAGTCGTCTCATGGGGACGTTTAGACGATGGGTACAAGGAGAACAAGGTACTGTGCAAAGCAAGAAGAAACGATATATTGTTGCTAACCTTGTTATTGATGCTAGAGGGGTTGGAGATCAAAGAAGTCTAGATGGGATTGTCCATTGATCTTCAAGGAAGGTTGCGAGTGGCAGCCGTGTTGCTGATGCTAGTGATGAACCAATCAAGGTTGTTGGAACCATAATGAGCACAGTTGTTGGTACTACTGTTGCTAGTACTAGTCAAGTCAGTGCCATGACATCTTCACTTGTTGTAGCTACTTCAGTTGCACAAGTGAATGTTCTAGCTGTTGGTGAGCACGTTGTTTAAGGTGACGATGGTGATGATGATGACAATGATGACGATAATGGTGATGACTCTGATTATGATAACTCTGATGATGATGATGATGATGATGATGATGATGATGAGGGTTATTATGAAGGTGACAATGAGGATGATGGTCCTCATGATAGTTATGGTGAACCGCGTGATGATAGCGATGATGGTGATGATGAAAGTGGTGGTGATGGCACCACAAGAGGAAATAAGGCGAGTGAACCACAATACTCGCCAAAAGAGGCTTTTGACAATCCCGCAAGGAAAGTCAGAGATGCGGATGCGGCTTTAGAGGCTGAGATCTCATCGGTCTTTAATGTTGATTCTTTTGCAGGTAGCAACTCTATTGTTCAAGAAGTCGTGGAGGAAAACAAAGTTGATGATGACGACATCAACTACTCACCAAACCCAGACACTCCGGTTCGTGTTGAGCAAGAAGATCAACCTCAAGGGCCAGAAACGGTGATGGTCCTTCCAGCAACTGGTGGAGAATCTTCTCAACAATAGAGAAGAAAAATGAAGAAACGGCATTATATCACCAGAGTTGCAAGTCTTAGGTATCGTATCTATCTGTATCACGATGACTCCCCAATCCTATCGGCAAGTGGCACCCATTGAGCGAGACATGGGAAATTTGACGTGCCAATAGGTATTCGACATATATGTACTACACGGATATGCACACCCTATCTGGGCTGGACATGAACTACTTCAGATGATTTGTTTGTTCAAGTGCAGATGAGAAGGAGCTTCGAGGCTGGTTCATGAGAATCCTGACCAAGGAATGGAAGAAAGACTACCCTAATTCCAAAGTCAACAAGAATAAGTCTTACCATCACCGGACTGAGGGTAATTCTGCAACGGAGAAGAAAAAGAAGGTCAGGTGATATAAGACTAGATTGTAATAATTTTATTATAGTTAATGAAGATGAGCTAAGGTTGGGGGGGTGCAATAGATTGTAATATGTAATTCTATTATAGTTAATGCATAGTTGTTCTTCCATATGAAACCAATAAATTAGCTTTATGATCTCCACTTCTTAAGTTGTTTATATCATAGATTAATTAAAATATGATTTCAATTAAATGATACTAATCCGTTCAAAGAATTAGATCCATTGTTTACTGTTCAACTGATTGTGACTTATGTTCAAGTAAGCTTAGATTGAAGATCTACGATCCAAAAGATTGGTATCATAGTTATGGATCTATGAATTTGATCTAATAATCAATTCAGAAACAAAGATCTAAGCTCAATTTGATAATTACAGTTGTGAATTTCAAAATGATCTAAATATTTTGTTTAAAACTCTGTTGTTAGTGAAAAACTAGTTGAATTGAGAATCATGTCGATTCTACAATATCCTCACTATATTGGGTCAACCTCCAAACCACCCATGGTGGTTCGAGGTTAATGCAACATCTGGGCACAACGTATGTTCCACTATCTATGCAGCCAAAACGCTGGTTGTTGGAGATCTGTAGTTCATGGACCTCATGTTTCTAAAACTATTGATCCATTGGATGGAAACAAGACAATTAAGAATGATCCTAAGGATTATTCTGATCAAAATATACATAAATTTGAATTTGACGCCAAAGCACAAGTTGTACTATCCATGGCAATTCCAAATGAAATTTACCGTGGATTAATTCATCACAAGTCTACTAAGGCTTTGTGGAATGCACTAAAAGAACACTATGGTGGAACCCCACAAGTCCTTGAGAATACTCGTGAAATTCTCCGGCAGCCAATAATAAGCTTTTTGTCACTTAAGATGAGAGAGTTTAACTCAAAAATACAAACGATTCATAACTTTAATCAGTGAACTGACAATGGTTGATGTTACTTTCACAACCTCTACTCTTAGCAACCGGTTTTTGAGATCACTTCCAGAAAATTGGGACACCTATGCTATTATACTAAGAACTCTATCAAATTTTCAAGATTTGATTCTGACTATTCTTCATGGTATGCCACTTACCTTTTAAACAAAGATATGTCAAAAAATGAAGTTGATCGCCAAGCTAAATCAGCTGATGATTTTACTATCGGTTTGGCACTTCTATGTCAATAGAATCAATCTGTCCAAACTGCTAACCAAGGTTATGACTACCACATGGTATTGGCCCAGCAGTTGAAAATCAAGCATTTGTTGTTCATAAGAATTCTCCACATGCGTCTGAAAATCTATCATTTATTATGGAAGATTTACAACACATAGATCGAGTTGATCTGGAGGAAATAGAAATTCTGAACTCCTTGGCATTATTAACCGTCAAGCCAAACAAAATTTAAAAAAGGATAGGAAGGAAATTCCCTAGATTAATAATTGGACAAAAGTGGGCTATGATAAGGCGAAAATAACTTGTCAAAAGTGTGGCAGACTATGACACTTTGCACGAGAATGCAGAACTCAATCACAGTCTAGTCCCAATCATGTCCAGCCTTTAATAACCTATCCAAGTTCGCCTCTCCATCCTCATTCACAACAACAATCTTTCAATAATCATTCCACATCTCATTTTGCACAAACCTCCACAATGCCTAATACTGGTCCTCAATATCAGTATCAGTATTCACCCATGCCTCAGCCAATGCAGCAGATGCAATTTGTCCAACCTCCTTTCATGCCACCTATAAACACACAATTTTAGTCTACTGCAACGGTCACAGCTGGATCATCCTCCCAGGCCATGACAACACCAAAACAAATTTCTTCACACAAGTATTTGTTAATTAGAGTAGTTTGCCAGAAGAGATGAGCACAAAGGATCAGGCCCTTGTGATTATTGATGTGTGGAATCAAATGAATAAAATGAGATGAAAAGTGAATTCAACAATGAAATTATTCAAGTGCTAGTGGCTAGTGATTCTTTAGTAGTTACAAAAACTACTAATGACAAAGCACTCAAAATTGCTGTTGATGAGGTAACCCCTAAGATTTGTTAAAAGTTATGATCTAATGGCTGCATCATTGCTTTTTGAAACATCAAACTTGCAAACGTAAAACTGGTAAAACAAGTAGCTGAACTTGAGTCAACAGTTTTAAAATTCAAGGATAACATGAAGGTCAAATTAAATGAGAAAGAAAAAGAAAATTTGAAATTAAAACATGTTATATCAGATAAAAATACTTGTGTAGAAAACTTGTTGAAAAGATATAATGATTGCAACAAAACATTAGAACAAACTCAAGTAAACGGTGGAAAATTGATTGAATCCAGAAAAGGGATGCAAATGTTGTTGAGCAAGCAATTAAGCAGCAATGTGAAATTCGGTATTGTGTATAATCATACTGAGCCACCTCAGAATTATATTTCTATTACCCCTCAAAATTGTGTTGATTAACTTGAGGAAGAAGCAATATTTCACAACCAAGTTCCATTAGTTTTTTTACCATAAATGTTCCATTAAAACTTGCTAATCAATATGAGATGTCGAACTTGTATCAAAAAACTGGCGCATCACAAGGGTTCAAATCAATTTCACTTGCTGAATTGAATGGTCAAATATTAGTTGGTGATCAAAACTCTTCAAAAGTTTCTCAAAACTTGAATAATTCAACCAAATTCTTATTTCAAGATTAAATTGGGAATTAGCATCAAACAAATTATTCACTCAATGGAATTAAGAGATAACTATCACTGATTTGGATGATCAAAAGTCAAGTGTTGACCTAAATCCAGCCGATGTATCAAAAGCATCTGATGATTCAATCAAAAAGCTGTTAAGAATTCCACAACAGTTGTTTCAACTCAAACAACTGATATCCCAAGATCATCGGTAGTTTCAAAGAAAATTGAACCTAATAGACTAGTTTCAACTGCACCAGCATCTGTTCCTAGATCAATTGTTACTCATGCCAAGGGAAATGGTTCAGAGTTTACTCAAACTAAAATTAACCCAACCTCTGCACCTAGATACAAGTCACCAGGAACAGTAGTTGTTGGTAGATTGGGTGTGACTAAGAAAAAAAACTAAAAATGAAAAAAAGAAACATTTATTTCCAAATCCATGTGATGTATGCAATAAAAACAACCATCTAACTGAACTTTGCAATTTTTTAAAATATGTTCATCACAACAAAAGTATAATAACTATTGATGTCTTAATCAAAAGTCAAAAGTCTTACACCCAATAAAAAGTTCAGTTTGAAACTGTTGAAACACTTGTTACCTTGGCCTTAAAAACATTCCTACTTCAAGATTCGTTCAAGTAACAGATGCTCTACCAACAAGAATCCTATCACACAAAACTGCTGCTCCAAGTAATCCATCAGCAGTTTTACAAAGTGCTGAGATCAAGTTGTTGATGGAAAATCAAAAACAGTTAATGAGTCTTGTAAAGAGTCTTCAACAAAAAATTGATTTGTCAAATGAGCAACCCAAAACCAACATGGCTTGGGTTAATCTATCTAACTAATTTTCCTTATATGTGCTGAGAACTTTCACATGCATGGAAATTTTATGGTATGTGGATAGTGGAGGCTCTAGACACATGGCAGAAAACATGCCTCTTCTCTCTGAATTCAAGAGACATGGAGGGGGAGTTGTATCCTTTGGGGTTGATGAAAAAGGAAATGTATTGGGCTCAGGAAAATTTGAAGCAGGTAAATTAACATTTGATAATGCTAACTCTATTGATAAATTGAAATTTAATTTATTAAGTGTGCCACAAATGTGTGATAAAGGGTATGGTGCTTTCTTTAGTAAGCAAACATACAAAATTGTCAACTCCAATTGTGCTATGCAAATTGAAAAACTGATTGTAGAGAACACTTTGTTAACTACAAACAGAATTAGCAATGTCTATGCTGTAGACATGCATAGGGATAACAACATTCCTATTGCAACTTGGTTTCTTAGTATAGCATCAACCAAGGAAACAGACTTATGGCACTAAAGATTGGGACATGTTAATATGCAAACAATTAATAATCTAACCAAGAAACAACTGGTTACAGGTCTTTCTGTCAAAGAATATGTTTGTGATAAAAACTGTGTTGCATGCTTGAAAAGTAAACAACACAATGTTTCATACAAATCCATAGAAGAATCCAATACTACTGCTTGTTTTAATCTCTTGCACATGGACCTTTTTTTTACCAGTTAGAATACTGAGTCTTGAAAAGAAAAGGTATTATATTGTGATTCACTTAGACATTCTTCTTGCATTCAAAGGATGATACAGCTGAAAAGACCAAGAACATCACTGTACAAGTGGAGAAACAATTTGATCTACCAATCAAAATCCTATGAAATGACAATGGCGATGAATTCAAGAATGAAGTGCTAGATACTTTTTGTATCTCCCAAAGGAATTATCAGACAATTCGACATTCCAAGACAACCTAAGCAATATTGAGTTGTAGTTTGGAAACATTGATTTGTTAAAAAAATAGATTGAATTCATGGTTGTGGAACTACTGATGTTCAAACAACGGCTTTACACAATGAACTTTCTCATCCTATTTTTTAGAGTTCATCAGTTGTTTCTAAAATAGTTGTTTACCCCTAATGTCTCCACCTTTAACAATTGATATATCATCAGTAGTTTCATCAACTACCTCAACAAACACCATAAGGGATATCATTCCTTATGTATTCCATCTTACCCATCCTCAAGAGAAAATATTTGGATACATTTAACATGGTGTACCTTCCAGAAGTCAACAAGAAAATGTTTGCTTCTTTGTTGGCTCTATTTCTGTATAAAAATCTCATTAATTTTTTTTTGCTTTTATATAACAATATGATACTCATATTAAAGATAAAAAAACGTTTGTTATTATGATGATTTGTTTTATAACACATGTAGTATATAAAAAAGTTAAAATGATGAGAAATTTGACATGTGATTTGCTTTGATGTGGAAAAAGTCAAATATCTTTTCTAACAAAAATCATATTTCTTATTTTAACCTCACTCAGAATTTACATTTAAAAAAAAATAATTTAAACTGGGATTAGAAAATTTCATTGTTGGTGTCATACTGTTAGGTCTCCCCAACCAACTCATGATCAGTCCACCAACCAGGTTGGCCCAATTAATAGAGTTTTTATTCTTAGAAAAACCGAACAAAATGAAGCCCATGGGAGTAGTCTAATTGGATGTTTTAAAATACAAATACTTGTCCCACAAGAGACAACAATACTTTTTTCTATCGAATTACACCTCACTCAAAAATATGACACTTTTAGCCAAAGCAATGCTAAATATTTAATGTTTTGAACATATTATTAGTCTTTTCCACTTTTGTTTCTAAACATTATACACTCTTTTTTAAGAAAACGATGACACATTATGATTCTTTATCCACCACGACAATAATCGAAAACCATAGATGATAACACACTTTAAACAAATTTGTATTGTGCTTAATGCTAACACAAGGTGTCGATTGCATCCAACTTCACATCTCATAGTGTATGAATGCTTCTTTTGGTTATCTTTTTAAGAGTGTTTATAAGATATATCTTAACTGACTGTTTTGTCGCAAACGGGATGATAAAAATGCAGATAAGCAAAGCATAATAAGACTGATAGTAGGCTGGTTTGTTATTAATAAAACTGGATACATTAGTCATTAGTCGATAATAATTCATGGTGTTAATGTGACTTGTAACTTTTACTTTCTAACCTTTATTTTGTTTGTCAATGTTATCTTTATTTTATTTGTCAATGTTGTCCCATCATAATAAAGAAGTGTCTCCGTTTATATCTAACTTTAAATTTTTTTGGAGCAAAAGTGAGTAACCTATTTGCAAAGTTATTTTTATTTTCATTAAACTGGATTACACTTGACAACGAAATTAACAACTACGAGTAGCTAGTGTGACTAGACTATTATCGGTTTATTAACAGTCAATAATAATAGTCTGAAGTATTAATCTCTGACGGGTAGTCATAGTTTGATTTATTAAAATCCATGTCTAAGTCGCTTGGTATTAGAGATTAGGTCCATGACAGCCCGATCATCTTTTCTAAACTCTGTTGCTCAAAACTGCAATTCCTTTGTAATAATAAGACCAATTAAAAGAGACAGAAAATGATAGAAGAAAACAACATACGAGATTAAAAAAGCAAACTAAAGGACTAGTAAATCTGATACTAGTTCAGCAAATAGTCCCCAAATTTTGTAGCAAACCGAACCAAGGGTCTTTGAAACACTCTTAAGTCCCATCCCCATGTAACCAATCAGCAATCGTCTGCATTTTAAGTAATCTGACAAAGATGAAATCGGTTTCTTGTAGATATTAAAGCGTGCTTGAACCCCAGCCCATGTTTTGTACAGGTCATACGTGTCGGTTGACCCGCAAACACTTTTGCCCATTTATAAATAAAAGCACGGCACTAGTCGTGACAATACAAACAATATATGGTACGTTTAGAAATGATAATTCATGATACATACAATGATTATTTGCTGGGGAGTCTTGCTTTGAGCTCATTGGCAACAGCATCAATGAACTCTTCGGTTTTCAAATAATGCTCCCTACTCAGCCTGGAAGCATTTAACAAGTGTTACGAGATTTAATATAGATCAATATGCACCAAAAAAAAAATAATAATTATATAGATGTGACCTACTTAGATCCATGGATGATAAGTGCAAGATCCTTGATCATTTTGCCAGATTCAACACAACCAATGCATGCTGCTTCTAGTTTTTCAGTGAAATCCAAAAGCTTTGCATTGTCATCCAACTTTGCTCTGCACATTATTAAAACTTATTTATCTTTTGCTAAAAATAATGATAATATAAGCATAAAAGGAACTTAATTAATTAGCAACTACAAAGCATGTGTCAAAAGTATTAGATGCTTACAACCTCTCCTAAATTGTTGTATTCAAAAAGATAGTACATAATACTCTATAAATTCTAAGAATAAGAAGGAAAATTGTTAGCAGATCAACACAACCAACCCCGCTCGTTTTGACCTCCAAATTTAGCCTGTTTATAGAAGTTGAAATATGTGTTTTTCACCTAAAGATTAGCAAAAGGAACATATTAAATAGTTAAATCTTTAATAAATTCCAAAAGAAAAACTATCAAAACGGGTCAACACACCCAATCCGACCCATTTTAACCTTTATATCAATTAAAATACTTTTTTTTTTCATCCAAACAAAACCTAAATGCTATAAAAAAAAGCCCATTGGGCGTACTAAACCTGTGAGCAAGGCCTCGGGTCCAAGCAAAAATAGAGGCTATGCTGTTTGTGCTGGTTTCCCACCCTTTTGATGCACCCTGTAGTGACGTGTCACGGTCCCATGGGCTGCTTCAGCTTCAATAGTCTTCCCATCAGGACACACCTAAACAACATATTTGGGAAAAATAAAATCCATTAAATATACATGCAATGAAGCTAAAACAATTTAAATTTTGGTTCATTTGTATAAATTAACACTGAAACGAACGTTTGATTATCAATATTATGACCTAAACATGACTTAAGAAAATTACCAAGACTGATGTCATCAAACCAAGAGATCCAAAACCTGTAAATATAAAATTAAATCAACTCATAAAACCATTAATCTTATAGAAGGTAGTCAAGTCCTATAAACGAACTGAACGTTAAGTAAATCTTATAGAAGGTTAATTATTTAAATAATGAATGAGCATGAACAAATTTTTTTGTTCATTTACTTAAACGAACGCACATGAGCACATGCCTCTTTCATTAACATTCGTTCATTTAAAACGTCCATGTTTGTTCGCTTACATTCATTTAGATTACGGTTGTTTAAGTTTATTGATATTTACATCTAAATTTTTTAGGACCATTACAACTTACTCAAGTTTTAGCAACCTTTTAGGCCCAACGCATTATTGTTCATAGTTACTTTTGATTGGTTTTAACTCGATTATGTTCATGCAAATATGTTTATGTTCGTTCGTGTACATTCATATTTTACGTTTGTTTAAGTTCGTTAATATGTTCATTTGAATTTTTTAGGCCCATTACTACTTAGTCTAGTTTTAACAACTTTTTAGGCCCAACGCTTTTTGTTCACATTTACTTTTAATTGGTTTTAACACCGTTACGTTCGTTTACGTTCATTTAGTTTAAGTTTGTTTTAAGTCCGTTAATATGTTCATTTAAAATTTTAGGTCCATTACTACTTGGTCTAGTTTTAATAAGTTTTTAGACCCAGCGCTTCACATTTACTATTAATTGGTTATAACTCAGTTAACATTTGTTCATCCATGATCACTTATATTCATTCATTTACGTTCGTGAACCGTTCGTTTATACTGTTAACGAACAAACACAAACTAGAAAGCCACGTTTGTTTAATTGTCAGTGTCCGGTCGTTTGTTCGGTTAAAATTAAGCGAACGAGCACAAGTATAATGTGTCAGTGTTCGTTCAAATCATTTACAAGCCTAGAAAGTACCAACGATAAGTGTATTTAAAAATATATATATTAACACACACCTTGAGCTAAGAAATCACTTTGCACATCACCATCATAGTTTTTGCATGCCCATACATAACCTCCATCACTCTTAAGAGCATAAGCAACCATGTCGTCAATGAGACGGTGTTCATACCTGTAAATTTGTTATTACAAAAGCATTATTAAAAAAAGGAATAATAAAAGCAATCCAGAAACCTGAAATCTTGTTCCCAGCAGCCTCAAACTTTGATTTCCAGTTACTTTCATAAACTTCTTGGAAGATATCCTTGAACCTTTTCATTAAAAGAAAGACAAATTCATTATTTATGATGTAATTGTAGCAATATAAGTAACATATTCATGATGAAATGTTCACATATTCACACCTCATCATACTTCTTTAGAATGGTATTCTTTGTGCTTAGATAAAGCGGCCACGTTTTCAAGTAGGCGGGTTCATTGAGGCCTCAGCAAAAGCAGTAATCGACTAATCATGAACCAACAGAAACTTTAGTCTTTCTTTATTCAAAAATTAAAGAAAAAGAGGTTAAACTTTGGTTGCAAAACATACCTCATCAGTGTTGTACATTGACAAAGCTACCCCTCCAGCACCAGTGAAGTTATAAACCTCCAATTCTGTGTTTTCACCATTTCCTTCAGGAACTGGAAAGAAGATTCGGGTTGTGAATATCTCAAATGGGTCAAGCGAGTCAAATCAAGTATCAAATTTTAGAGCATAGAGATGAGGATATTAACCATACCAAATACCATCTTCAGTTTTCCTGGTCCTTTAATCACTGCATCAGTAGCTTTGTACTGATCACCAAAAGCATGTCTTCCAATGCATATTGGCTTTGTCCATCCTGCAAATAAAAACCATCATACAACAAAAACTTTAAAAAATTAAGAAAGAAAAACACAACCCACACTGGTAACTAGTTAGTTACCTGGTATCAGCCTGGCGATGTTTTCGCAGAGAATTGGTTCCCTAAAAACCGTGCCTGCAGTAATATCTTAACACGTTCATGAAGTTAAAATGATAATTGCAGCATTTTCTTAATGAGTAATAGCACTAACCGTTTAAAATGTTCCTGATGGTCCCATTTGGACTCTTCCACATGCTCTTTAAAGTAAACTCCTTCATACGGGCCTCATCTATAATTTAAAAAAAAAAAAAAAACAATCATTGTTTATTATAAAAAGGTGCTATATTTCCAATACAGGTTTATAATTTGAAATTTGAATATACCAGGAGTAATGGTGGCACACTTAATTGCAAGATTGTACCTAAAGTTGCATAGAACATGTCAGCTTGTTTGAGCAACATTAACTAAAGCCAAAAGCCCACAAAAAGAAGAAATAAAAAATAAATATGTGCTAATAACAAATCATGAAAAATTAATGATACAAACAAGTATAAATACTTTCGAGTCGCTTCAGCACTCTCTACAGTGACTTTATCATCAGTGGCGTCACGGTTAAGAAGACCAAGGTCATAATACTTTATGTCCAGATCTAAGAAGGGAAAGATGAGCTGCAATACATAATAATCACAACTATTAACATTAGCAATGACCATCACATAATAAACCTACTCAAAACAATTAGTATTACAACCTTATTCTTAATTGATTCCCAAAAGACACGAGTCATTTCGTCCCCTGCACCAAAAACCATAAGAGGTCGGTCACTTCATAAAACCTTGATCATTACAAATATCTACCAAAACAATGTGAATAAATACAAACAACAAACATTTGATTTGAGGTTACAACGAGGCCGTTAACGAACTCTTTCACCGTAACAATACTTTTTTTACCATTAAAGCAATCTTCATGATGAGAAGCAATCAGACACAACCAAATCAGCCAAAACAAAAACATTAGGCAGATTTAAACTAAAGACGGTTTGGGTTTTATTTTTTGTAAAAACAATCCGATCCGAACCGAATTCGGTTCGGTTTTTACAAAAAAAAAAAAACCGAAATCTTGGGTTTTTTTTTTTGTAAAAACCGAACCGAAAAAACCGAACCGAATTTCTAAATTTTCAATATCTATTTTTTATTTGAAGTAATTTAGAAGAATTTAACAAATATGTAACTCAAATATTTTTGCCAAAATGCATAATAATCAATTAGTTTTTAATTTATTTATTTACAAAACGGTTTATACCTAAATTCAATAATTTAAGCCAACTTTTTTTCGGCCAAAAAATTTAAAGCTCAAATGGGAAAAGCCGAAACCGAATAGTTTAAAAATACAAGAACCGGATATTTACTTTGGTTTTAGCCCAAATTTAAAGCACACCCTTAATTAAAAGCAACATTATCATTAGGGGTGCGCGTGGTGTCGTGGTGTGGTTTGGTACGGTTTTCAGCTAAAACCGAACCGAATCCAAAACTTTGGTTTTTGGAGTTTTTGAAACCGGTTGGTTTCGGTTATTTCGGTTTTGGTTTTTCGGTTGTCATTTTGGTGTTGGTTCGGTTTCGGTTTTTGTCATTTGAGCTTGGAAATTTTAGGCCCACAAAAAATAATGAATTTAGGTATAAATAATTTTGTTAATTGTAAAATAATAGACTATTATACATTTGACCAAAAATATTTGATTTACATATTTATTAAATTCTTTAAAATTACTTGATATAAAATATATAAAAACAAAAATTTAGGAATTCGATTTGGTTCGGCTTTTATTACATGCAAAACCAAAACAAACCGATAGTTCGGTTTTCACAAAACATAAAAACAAACAATTGGTTTTTGTTTCGGTGGTTTGTTGCCCACCCCTAATTATTACATAGATCGAAAAGTAAGACTTAAAAACAACTTGATATATAAAACCTAATTTAGCAAAGCAAAAATAAAGTAGATCAAATGTAGTATATATATATATATATGAGATACAGTTGGTAGTGATAATATATCGACGCGATGGGTAATTTAAAAAGAAAAAAGAACAGAATAAATCAGATGAGACGTTAAAGGTAGAAATACATTTGAAACAATCAATGGATCTGTAAACCTAGATCTAGTAGGTAATATGGAGCAGTTGAGTGGCTATATATAATATATACAAAAGTAAGTAAGTAAGTAGAATACGATGGGATTCGCGACTTTGATCTTCTCAAAGCCCATTTCGATTTTATGATAAAACGACGTCGGATTCAGAGTAAGAAGAAGCAGGTGTGAGTGAAGACGGTGACATGGAGACTTTATATAACGCTGGCTGCTGGGCTCCACTCTGACCATATGTAGTCATTAAGCTCCACTACCAGGGGTTATGCGCTATGTGGCGCCCAGTCAAAGTTATTGTTTTGTACAAAAACAGGCTGTAGTCATAACTCTCCACATCCAGGGGTTATGCGCCACGTGGCGCCCAGTCACTTTTACGTTTTTTTTTAATTTTTAATAAGAATAATCAAATAACAATAATATTTTATTAAATAAATATTACAGGAAAATAAAAAAAAAAACTATTCGTCGTTGTCGTCGTCGTCTTCGCCCTCTTCGTCGTCCTCGTCGTCCTCATCGTCCTCATCGTCGTTTTCATCATCGTCGTTGTCTTCATCATCGTCTTCATTGCTGCCCTCGTTTTTAGACATCCGAAAACGACGCCTAAAGGTCTTCGGGTTCTTGTATCTCGGCGTTTCGCAGAAGTAATCCGCCATCAACCGGTTGTTGGCTTCGGCACGATCTCGTTCGATATATGATCTTGTTGAAACGGGGGGTGGAGAGCTAATGGCACCCGTAACGGAACTCATATACTGTGTAGCGAGCATAATCGCACTCGTAACCGCCCGTTCCTCCTCCACGTCCTCGGCTTGTTGGTCGGGCCCGAAAAACTGTTTATATATAGATGGAGGATCCATATATAGTGAATTTGGTGTAAAGGAATTTTTATAGAGTTGAAAGAGAATTTTTATAAATTTAATGAGGTTTGATTGGGGATGAAATGGTTTCATATATAGGAAATAAATTTTTTTTTTTTTATTTTCCAACGGTCAATTTGCAACGGACAACTTTGGATTTGGTGTCATTCTCAGCGTTGTATATACAACGCTTGCAAATTTGAAATCAACATAACGCAGGGGGGCGGTGTACCCCCAGCGTTTTGAGCTATAACGCAGGTGGCAAAGCCACCACTACGGGTGGTCTCAACAAACAAAACATATTTTATTAAACCACCGATATTTTATGTTCATCTTCGACTACACGTGGACGTGCTGTCTATTATTATCGATCGACAATAGTATAGGGACGAGATCTACGTATGCTGTTTATTGATTGAGAAAGGGCATATGACAATGTATCACCTCGATTACTTTGGGGTACCTGCTAAATATATGTAGACATAATTATGAATATGTATACTATGGCTGAAGCACGCATTCAAACATTAGTGGGGTAAACTGTCACACCCCACCAAAACGGGAGCTCGACATTCATGGTGTTTATAGCAATTGAAAACATTCACATAAAGCGATACAAAGTTGTTTAGTTGTTTTACTTACCAGAGAATTTAAAGCATAATATTAAGATTGGGTTCTTGTTCGATCATAAAGAAAAGATAATGCTTACTTGATCTACATGATTAAAAATGTTCCAGATGAAATCACATGTTTATTTTCAAAAGTGTCGGAACATAATGTCATGCTTTGGCATCGTCGTCTTGGTCATGAAAATGTTAAAACACTAAACCGTCTGGCTAGAAACAACATTGTTCGTGGTTTGCCAGTTAAAAATTTTGTAACAATTGAGAAATGTTTGTGCCTTAGGCAAACATCATCGTAAATCTCACAAGCCAAAATTGGTCAATACCATCTCCTTAGTTTTTCAATTGTTTCATATGGATTTGTTTGGTCCTGTTCATGTATTCAGTCTCTCTCGCAGTTATTATTGTTTGGTTATTACTGATAAATACTCACATTTTACTTGGGTGTTTTTCTTGTCAAATAAGAGTGAAACTGCAGAACTGAAAAAGCGTTTTGTGGTGCTAATGGAGAATCAACTCAATTTGAAGCTTAAAGGGATTCGATGTGACAACGACACAGAGTTCAAAAACTCAACATTAAATCACTTTTGTGTCGGAAAGGGAGTGCTCAGACAATACGGCTCAGCTCGTACACTACAAAAAAATGGTGTAGCTGAGAGAAGGAACATAACCTTAATTGAAGCTGCAAGGACCATGTTGTGCTCGCACAATACCTCGACAGCTGGATGGAGGAACCCTCTCTTTGAACTTCTTGAAG
This sequence comes from Bidens hawaiensis, assembly GCF_021521415.1. Classification (NCBI taxonomy): domain Eukaryota; kingdom Viridiplantae; phylum Streptophyta; class Magnoliopsida; order Asterales; family Asteraceae; genus Bidens; species Bidens hawaiensis. The sequence goes on along the minus strand of NW_027491029.1, from coordinate 1,944,822 downwards.
ATCCAACAAATTTAGCAGCTACCAGTTCCGTTCCTGATCACTTTGTTCCAATAAGAATTCAACGGGATTATCCAATCAAAAGTGTCATTGGTCCCCTTGAAACTGGCGTCTCAACCAAAAGTCAAACAGGACACATCAACAGTTGTTTATTTTCCAGTTTTATTTCTCATATTGAACGAAAGTCCGTTGAAATGGCATTACAAGAACCAAGTTGAGTGGATGATATGCATGAAGAGTTGAATCATTTTGAGAAACACAAGGTTTGGATATTGGTTGAGTTTCCCGTCAGGAAAAAGGAATTAGATACGAGATGGGTCTTTCGCAACAAGCAATATGACACTGGGGTTATTGTTCGAAACAAAGCCCGGCTCCTGGTTCGTGGTTTTCGTCAGGTTGAAGGTTTTTAGTACACCGAAGTGTATGCTCCAGTGGCTCGTCTTGAGGCCATTCGAATTTCTTGGCATATGCTTCCTACATGGGTTTCACGGATTATCAGATGGATATCAAGACGACATTTTTTTTATGGAGAAGGAGAAGATATATGTGGACCAGCCACCGGGTTTTACTGATTCAAAGAATCCTACTCATGTCTACAAGTCGGACAAAGCTCTTTATGGTCTTCATCAAGCTCCTCGGGCATGGTATGCTACTTTGGCGGCACATCTGCTGGGACATGGGTACAAGCGAGGGACCATCGATCAGACTATGTTCCTTAAAACTACCGGGAAAGATCTGATCTCGGTTCAGATTTATGTGGAGGGTATCATTTTTGGTTCCACCGGTACTGTTTTATATTATGAATTTGAGGAGGTAATGAAGAAAAGATTCGATATGAGTTCGTTAGGGGAGAGACGACATTTCTGGGGCTATAGGTTCTTCAGAGTTCGACAGGAATTTTGCTACACCAAGGGAAATATGTCGAGGACATGTTGGCAAAGTTTGATTTTCAAGATTCTAAGTGTGTGGCGACTCCTATGGCGGAAAGACCTCTTCTTTCACCTGATCCTGGATAGAAATCCGTAGATCAAGCGTACTATAGATCAATGATCGGATCCCTGATGTATCACACTGCTAGTCGTCCCGACATCATGTTTGCAATCTGTCAATGCGCGTGTTTCCAGGCTAATCCTAAACTTTCTCACTTAACTGTTGTTAAACGTATTTTTAGATATCTGAAAGGGCAGCCGAAGCTAGGCCTTTGGTATCCCCAAAAACTCAGATTTTGATTTATATGCTTTTGCTGACAGCAATTATGGAGGTGATGATATTAACAGGAAATCTACCTCTGCTATATAAAAAAAATAAAAAATAAAATAAAATTTTTTTTGGCTTTTGGTTCTTTTTTTAACTGTGAAGTGATATGATTTTCAGTTACAAGCTTTATAAGAAGATCAAAATGTTTTTAAATGAAAATTTGATCCAACCTTTGGAAAATGATAGATAAATTGATTTTGTGTGCCTAACGTGTGAAGTTATTAGGCTAAAAAGGCTTTTGAATAGTCATTGATATGTATGGTAGCTTTCAATGGTGAGTAAATGTCCGAAGCGATATAAACTAAATCTGCTAAACTTACCGTGGAGAGTTATTTTAAAGATATATATGCATGTCTCTAGATATATTTCTCCGAATGATAGGCAGAAAAGCAATTACCCAGCTATACACGAGCCCGTTAGTGTCTTGATCACCAAAAATATTTTGTTCTTTATAAAAATAAATAAATAAATACATAAAAAATTCTTCATTGAAAATGTAGTATATAATATTGATATTAAATTTTTTATTAAGCTTCAAGGGACAAACTAGAACTACAAGGGTGGGCCATCCAAGTAAGTCCTAAACACTCTGAATGAAAGGCTTGTAAGTCCGGCCGGCATTTAAGTCCAATGTTTAACCTTAAATCATAATTTTTTTGTTTGTGTAGTAAAAAAATCAAAAACCTTTTAATTAAGCACTAGGGGGTTGGAGTTAAATTGGGGTGTTCTCGAGAAACCCAAATACGCTTTGAGAAGAGATAAGAGGCACCATAGGTCCATACCGGATGTCCATCTAAGCTTTATACCTAATTGAACCTAATGCATATCACTGATGCAATAAAAATCATACTGAGTATCTAAATACCTGCTATTAATATGTTCTCTATGTCATAATAATGCTGACAATGATTCGTTGTGAAAGCATCTAAGTCAATATGATTCCATGTTTGGATCTTTTCATAAAAGTTTGCTCATATGACAAAACTGAAATTTGATCCCGCAATATGTTAGAACTACTGAAATCCTGGTGGTAAACTAATTTCTCTTTTTGGTTTTATGCCTATTTATTTTTAATTTTTTCTTATTTTACCTCTTTGATTTTTCCTCATGTTTATCCTTGTTGAAACAAATGCATTAAGAAATCATATTTATCAAACGTGGATCGGGCTTGGTGGTTTAAACTGTGTTTTCGGCCCATATGGTCTGGCCCGGACCTTAATGAGAATCTTTTGGTTGTTGGCCCATTAGTTTTCATACCAAATCCAGTCCTTTGAAGTTTAAAAGGCAATTATTATTTGTGTGTATTATTATTCATCAAAATCAAATATGCATATAACCCTCTCTCTTCTAAATCTCAAAAACATTCTTGCCTTCATCATTATCATCTTTGATCATTTGAGATGTTTATTGATAATCATAAAAGGTATATGAACTTTTAAGGATTTGTTGCCTTGATGTTGGTTGTGGTTGCTTTAATCATGGACTGGAATTACAACTACTCAAAGTTCGTGTTAGATGAGATGATAAGAAACCTGAAGGGGAAGAAGAAGGAGATATTTATGATGTATATGAGGTTTCTATAGATGATCTTTGATTCTCATTATCTTGAGCTAAATCTATCTGTAGAGACGCTTGCTCTGAAGGCCATGAGTCCGAATACTTTTGGATTAATGAAGCAGTCAATAAAAAGGGCTAAAATGGTTTATCAGGGACTTCATCCTCTAGTAAAATTTGGTAAATTTGATGAGACTAAAGCTGTTGTTGCTGAGGAACACGTTGATCATGTTCTAAGGCCTTCAACTGCCTTTGAAACTATTTCTGACGACAAATCTGATAGTTCTCCATCTCAACCCTTGGAGACAGAACACCAAGGGCAACAATCTGTACCCACTCCTGAACAACTTGAATCTTTTGATACGTTTAAAGAAAAGCTCCAGTCAACTGCATTGAAACCTCCTCAATCAGTTACTTTGACAGATGATAAAGTTGTTGAAGATGAACCAGCCACCGATCTTATTCCACGAAAGCGTCGAAAGAAAGATCCAAGACCTGGTGTGCTAGCATGTGACTTTGTGCCAACCGTTTAATCGAAACCAGCTGAGCCCATCATTGAGACTCAATCTGAACAAGGCTTGTTTGTTGAAGCCCAACACACTAGTGATCAGGTTTTTGATGATATTCTGCAAGAGTTTGACTTTGAGGCCCATATTCAGTCAACTGTTGAACCCTCCGGATCATCTAATCCGATTGGAAAAGAAAGCTCGAGTGCGACTGAGAAGATTGCCCACATTCTCACTATGAAAGACAAGTTTTTACGAGACAATGGTAAAGGAATTACTTAAGAAGCCGAACCAATTGATGTACATGCTTTGCGACGCAGGTTCTTTGAGCTTGAACAAGACTTTGTGGTGAAAGATGTGCGTATTCAAGAGCTTTAAGCCAGCAACACTGACAAAGACTCTAAGATTCAAGAACTTCAAGCAAGAATGGGTGGTCTTACTACTCTATACTTTGATCTACAACAAAAGCTCATCAAATGATTTGGAGATGAGTTTAAGGGAGCTGATAATAGCGGTGATAAAACTGTTGGTCGTGAGCATGGTGTTCCTGATGATAGCGGTTCCAGTTTGCGTCCTGCTTCAAATATCGATACTTCTGCACAACTGGAGAAATACTTGATTGCTCCACCTGGTCCCGAATCTGGATCACTATAATATGATATCAATCCGAACACGATGTTAGTGCGGAATCCTAACGCAGTGGTGATTCAAGAACAATGATACGCAATAATATAAATATGATTAACACGATGTAATACTCCAAATACGATTATATTATTAAACCTTCTGGTACATGAGATTACACAAATCGGTATTGCTCTCTAGATGGTGGCTATGGAAGTATTAGAGAGATATCCGTTTCTACTCACCAACTACTGAACTAGCAACCTAGAACCCTATACAATGCATTCTATATATAGGGTACTCAATACACAAGCCCAACTATAGCCCAAAGCCCACCAAGATCCATAAGGATCTCGGTTTACATACATAGCCCAATACAAAACCCAACAAACATAGAACTAAGTACAAACCACCAAATATGGACCCAACAATCTTCCCCTTGGTTTGTAGCTTCGTTCTTGTTTATTTTACTTCAAACTAGCCTAACCGAAATCCATAGGGATTTTGGTATTGCACCAATGTAATTCTTCAACTCGTCTTCGTTTGTATCACTTTAGTCTTGATCATGTCATGGCCTTTTGATATGCTTCAGTCTAACCAATTTATGACCAAACAATCTCCTCCTTAGACTGATGCTTTCAAAACCTTCAGAATCTTTACTTGAACATGATCAGCAACTTCATCATTTGCATCCAATACTCTACCATCTCCCCCTTTTTGACAACATCATTCAATTTGAATCTCAGATACATCATATGCTTCCGTTGCAAGAAATCAGTCTTGAAAGAACAATCAACTTTGATAGAAAGATCAACCAAAATATTTTGAAAATAATTAAATAAAACAAAATAAGACAGACATATTTTTTTTAATTTTTTTTATTTTTCTAATTTTTATGATTTTCTTGAAAGGACTTGAAATGAGATCATACCAGCTAAACCAACTATAACACAATAACCGAAATCATATTTCATTAGCAGAAGACAAATTTTAAAACGATTTCTTAACACATTTGTTTCTACAAGAGTAATCAAGAATTAAAAATAAAATAAATGAAATAAAATAAAACCAAAAACAACAAATAAGACAAATTTAATCACCCAGTCATCTTGTAATTCAGCAAAAATTTGGGATCAAAATTTAGTTTTTGATATAACTGCCGCCTTTATGAAGAGATCCGAACATGGAATCATATTGTTTAAGGGGCTGTCACTAGGATTCATGTTCAGCGTTATTATGACATAAAGAGACAGGTTGATAGCATGTATAACATACGTAGCATGATTTTCATTATATCAGTGATATGATTAAGGTTCAGTTCGGCATAAAGCTTAGATGGACATCACTCATGGATTTGTGATGCCTCCTATCTCTTCTCAAAGTGTATTTGGCTTTCCCCAGATCACCCCAATTTGACTCCAACCCTCTAATGCTTGATCAAAAGATTTTTAGATAATCAAATAGAATTTTTAAGCTTTAAGGTTGAACGTTGGACTTACAAGCCATCCGGACTTACAGGCCTTTCATTCGAGACTTGACAGGACTTATTTTTGTGCCCCCATCTCTGTAGTTCTAGTTTGACCCTTTAAGCTTTTGAAATACGAAAATTTTTATTTTTGCTCCACAATAATCTTTTTTATTTTTCTTTATTTTTTATTATATATTTTTCTTCTCTCTTTTTATAATTTGAGCAAAAACTTAGAAACATAATATTTTTGGTGATCAAAACACTAACAATCTCGTGTATGACTGGGTAATTGCTTTTCTACCTATCATTTGAAGAGATGTATATGGAGACATGCACATTTCTTCAGAATGACTCTCCACAGTATGTTTAGCATATTTAGTTTATATCACTTCAACTTTTACGCATAATGGAAAGCTACCAAACAAATCAATGACTGTTCTAGAGCCTTTTAAGCTTAATAACTTCACCCGTTACGTACACAGAAACAATTTATCTATCACCTTCCAAAGGTTGGATCAATTTTCATTTAAAATATTTTGACGCTTCTAACTAAATAATGATATCACTTCCCATAAAATTACAGAAGACACACATGTTAAGAACTCAATCACCCCGGTCACTATTCAGTTTTCAGATAAATGGCTATCCCGTATGACCACTAGTGTATAACAGGACCAAAACACATATGAGAATACGTGTCCCTCCAACTTGTAATTACCGACATAATTTTAAGTGAAAGAATTCAAAACACAAAAACACATCACAAACGCCCCAGATGCTTTCAGTCTTTAGATAAATGGCTATCTTGTGAATCTACAAGTAGATCACCGGGCCAAACATATACAAGTATATGTTCTTCAAACTTGAGCAACCGACATAATTTTAAGCGAGAGTGAAGTTTGAAAGACATAGACAAAACTTTTATAAATTAAAATTTTTTTATTTTTTTATTGTGTATTATTTTTATTTTTTTTAAACACACACACACTCTTTTTGAATTTTTTTTAATTTCCCCCCCCTAAATTTGTGCAAAAATTTTGACCGAAAGGAAAACTTTTATGCACAAATTTAACCTCAAAAAGACTCAATCGTCGAAACGTAGTATTTAATAATAACATGTGATGAAGTGTGACAGTCAACCAACTGATGTACTATCATTTTTCATGTACGTTCAAGTCATTTTCTCATTTTTTAAATAAAACAAAATAAAAAACTATATTTGAAAAACTATACGTGAACATATTTTTTTATTTTAAAAAAAAAATTAAAATTTTAAAATCTTTTTGATTGATCAATCTTTCATACCAAAGTGATACGATTACATTTTATCTTCAAGACATCATTTTCCCATTTGTGAGAATCTCTCCCCCCCCACCCCTAGGATTAAGCTTGTTTTGAGATTCTGCATCCTTGCGAGTTGAATGTTTGGAACAAACTTTTTAATATGCAATGTATTCCCTGATTTGTTCCTACACACTTAAAGAGCATATTAAAAACGTTCTATCACCCTAAAATCATTCCGTATAGGCAACAAATAATCCATTTCATGGTTTAAAGATTTAAAAACAATGGATATTTGCCCTGTCATGTGCCTGGAACAACCCATTTAATAAACAATGAATTTGTGGTTGTTCCTACATGCACAGCGGGATCAGTTGGACATAGGAACCCAAGTCATAAATGTCTTGGGGTTCCCTTGAGCATCAACATATGTGACCTCTTGCCAACTCATATCTTTACCATCTTTAACAGAATCATTTGTTAATACAGATTCTGTTTACTGAGTTTTAAGTTTCCAAGTCTGTCTTGGTTTAGTGAAATTGGAAAGAACAGACTTTGGAGTGAAAAAAATTCGAATTCGAATTCTTAGAACTCTCAACACTCTTTGATTTCTGAAAATTTATTTTTCTTTTAACAGTTTCTAAGTCATTTGAGTGCAAACCTGTCATATTAACTTTGAATCCTTGAGTATCCGTGACCCGTTGTACAGATACTCATGGTTTTGTAAAATAAGCTTTTTGTTTAACCACTGGATTTGGTTTAAACCTGTTACCTTTCACTTGAGAAGTTTGTCTATTAACAACACGGTAGTGACACTCATTTGCCAAATGCCCGCCATTCCCGCAGACGAAACACACCTTCATCTTTCTTCTAATGTCAACGGAAGCACTTGCCTCATGTTGGAATTCCTTCTTAGGAAAGGTTTTTCCATTCTTCTTGCCCCATGGTGCGGCCTTTGATTTTGATTGTAATAGGGAGCATATAGACGATGAACATTCTGGCTATATGTCCTGGCGTGCCACAGTGGTAACATGTTTGCCTCTTAATATATATATATATATATATCACCCACTGATTTATCAACAGATGGAGATCCGGAGGATCTATGAGGACAAGACAATCCTTGTTGTGCTGATTTCTTACGTGCCTTCCCTTTGTTGCCACAACTCTGTGTATTATTATTAGTACAATTTTGAGTTGTGGTGTCATCTGAGTTTGATGAGACGTTAGAATAAGATTCATTTTCACTAGCTTGAACCCCTTTACTATCAGATGCAACATCATTTACTATATCTGCACATGAAGTAGAAGCATCAAAATTGTTCACACATTTAAAACAGGCTTGATTTCCTCTTGGGATCCTGATCCAACAATTTCAGATTGAACATGTTTACCATACTTCATGTCTTTTATCATTTCTTCCTGCTCTTTGGTAAGAGGAAGACTAGTATAATTGTCATTATATGGTGGGGGTACTTGACTATATCCTATACCCTCACCCTCAATCTCTTTCCACCATAATTGATTTTCTATCATTGAATTGACTACTTTACTGGAACCCTCGAATTTTTTGAAATCAAGTTCAGCCCTTTCAAATTTACTAGTTAGATTCAGAATTTCTAACTTGGAGGCTTCCAGTTTAGCAGTTAGTTCAGCGATTTCCTATTTGGCATCTAGGTGGTGACAACTTTTTATACTGAAATCAGACTTAAGCTTAGAGATGTCCTTTTTTTGTGCTTCTATTTTATCTAGGAAAGCTTTTTCATTTTTCTTAAGTTTGAAAATTTCAGATTTTATTCTTTCCATGTCTCTAATTAAGTTGTCATTATGGAGCTTATATAACTCTATCTTATCAACACACATGGTTGAAAACTTACCTCAGATGAATTTTGATATAATACTTGTGAGGGAGCAGACTGATTAAGAGTACTTCTAAACATTGAGATGGGTTGTGGAGAATCCATTGAGTAACTAAAGGAATTAATCTGATTTTCCCGCCAATTTTTTTTCTTGACTGAGAACTCCTTTGACCGAGAACCAGTTGCGTTGATCAAGAACTAGAACAGTTGACCGAGATCTATAAATGTTTACCGAGAACCCAAAACTTTGACCGAGAACAGAGAGCTTTGACCAAGAACTCTTGAAATTGGGCCGAAAACCCTTAATATTGGCCGAAAGCACTAGTTTTCTGGCCGGAATTTCTTATACTGAGCCGAGAACGATCAAAAGTTGGCCGAAAACACTTGTTTTGGCCGAAATCTATTCAACTGGGCAGAGAATTTATGCTTGTTGGCAGTAACCTAAGGAATGCAGCCGAGAACCCTTAAAATAAACCGAAATCAACTTAAAAATAACCGAGAACCAATGTTGACTTGATCAGTTAGGAAACAGATCAAATCCTGAAATTTAGGGATTTGAATTAATTTCAAAAATTTAATCAGTTATCTTCCCAAAATAATTTTCTCCCAAACACACCAAAATTAAACTCTTTCTTCCCCGATCAGTACCTCGCCGGAAAACGAACAAGCACCACAATAACGCCCAAGATCTTGAATCTGTTGATATCAAACGGAGCCTTAAAAAAGGTCTAAGGCTCTGATACCAATTGTAAGTCCCGAATCTGGATCACTACAATATGATATCAACCCGAACACGATGTTAGTGCGGAATCCTAACACAGTGGTGATTCAATAACAATGATACGAAATAATATAAATATGATGAACACGATGTAATACTCGAAATGCACACGATTATATTATTAAACCGTCTGGTACATGAGATTACACAAATTGGTATTGCTCTCTAGATGGTGGCTATTGAAGTATTAGAGAGATTTTCATTTATGCTCACCAACTACTGAACTAGCAACCTAGAAACCTATACAATGCATTCTATATATAGGGTACTCAATACACAAGCCCAACTATAGCCCAAAACCCACCGAGATCCATAAGGATCTCGGTTTACGTACATAGCCCAATACGAAACCCAACAAACATAGAACTAAGTACAAACCATCAAATATGGACCCAGCAATTTCCCCATTGGTTTGTAGCCTCGTTCTTGTTTATTTTACTTCAATCTAGCCTAACCGAAATCCCTATGGATTTCGGTATTGCACCAATGTAATTCTTCAACTCGTCTTCGTTTGTATCACTTTAGTCTTGATCATGTCGTGGTCTTTTGATAAGCGTCAGTCTAACTAGTTTATGACCCAACACCACCTAAGACCGCTGAAAAATAGAGAGAACCAGAAGGAAAACATTGGTCATGATGAATTCTAATCAGAACGCCGTATCTTCCGATCATCCAGATATATATGTGGTGGAACTTAAAAAGAGATTTTTTGATAATTATGGAGATCGTTCTGGGGTCGTTTCATCGGGATACGATATCGATAAAGAGATGTGGTAGGTCAAGCGCAAGTCTGGGAATATGGAATACTACAAGAAGATGAAAGATTTTGGGTCATGGACGAAAGTTGATTTGAGTGATTTGATACGAGCTCCTTTCCACAATCCAAATCATGATCCAAAGGCCACCAATTTCTGGAACTTTTTGAGCAACCAGGTGGAGAAAGGGTTCCCCGTTATGCCCATTGCTGATTCTTTTGTCAAGAAAACGAAGGGGTTCGTGATCCTTATACTAACAAGCCGATGCTGAACGTTATGTGGCTTCCAACTACCAAAGTGACGTCCATTCCGATCACCAAGATATTTCCTGAAGTTGCTCTTGATGAGATGAAGGTTGGACTTATGATGGTGAGACTGCTACTGTAATTATACGACTGAAGAAAGGTCAGTATCGTATCGTTGATCCGCGGGACCTGTTGAAGTTTGGAGAAAAAAACATCAAAACTCTTAGCGGCTTTCAAATTATTGCAGAACCACTTTATGAGCCAGCTGCTAAAAAGTATACAAGTATGGTGGGATTGATTATTCATACGGGGTTATGGGCAGGTGCTTACAGAGAGGCTGATGCCGAGGTTATGGAGCACAAATGAAGATCAAGCTATAAAACAATGGGGAGATTGTTGGGCTAGACTTTATGGTTTATACTTAATCTAGTTAGGTTTGATTTTGGTTTCTATTTAATACCGAAAACTTATGGGCTTGGGCCATAAGTTGTTGGGTATTATATAAACCTTGTAAATAGTTCATTATAGGGTGTCGATCATTAGGAGAGCGGTGTGGGATGTAGGGTTACTTGGTCTCGTATTCTTATTATCATATTGTAATCCTAAAGAAGGGCTTAAGCACCCGACGTTAATATAACGTGTGTTTTTAAGTCCATCGTGTGTTGATTTGTTTTTGTTCATCTTTGTCTTGAATCAATTCGTTGTTAGTTTCCACCTAACAACGGGTTTATTGATATCACATTGAAAGATCCTGTTTTGGGACTTACATGCACGTAATTCAACCATATGGATCGGCGATTAGATCGACTAACCCTGAGTGGCGGTGTCAATCCCTTCACATAATCTCTAACTAAAGGGGGGTGACAATTTTTTCTTATCATTTAATATGAATTATAATGAACAAATGACTTTGTTAAACTTTTTCACAACTTATAAATAATAAATATAAATAAGTAAAGAGATAAGGATTAGAGATTAAACAACCAGATTTATAGATGCTCAAGTGAATGTTAAGTAATTCACTCTATGTTCTCTTCCCGATCCTTGATCGAGGTTTTCTTCACTAATCATCTCCCTAATTGGTAGGGATCACCAATACAAACGTGTAAGGCCCCAAACACGGATGCTCTACTTGGACGTTATATTTACTCATAAACTCAATTTGTTACAGCGGAAGCACGTCCAATTAGCAGTGTAAACTAAAACTTTTTACATGATAACTTCTTTCTCTAACTAATCTTCAATATGGATAGTCTCGTACGTACCTCAAGCTCGCGACGTCATCAACAATACATGCATGCTCACTAAAAGTCAGCTACACGCTAAGTGAGTTCTAAAGTTTCTTTCTTTTCATAAATGGTCAAATTAAAACAATTGACACATGACTCTTACGCAACCGAAGATACATTTAACCGAACCTTTATTACTTACACATTGAATTACATTCTTACCTTGCCTTCATCATGCATATCAGAGCATGTCCGCCATTCACACACGCAATCTCTTTTACTAGTATCCATAGCTGGACCATTCAATCACACGACATATATCTATGCATTCATTAACTACCATACCATGCAATCATTCCACATATATGCACATATTAATTGTCTGCCACACTTAGTATCCCTAATTATATCCGTAACTGGACCACCAACCATCGTATCCATAACTGGGTCACATTATCTTTTGTATCTATACTTGGACCACCTTACCGTAGTATCCATAGCTCAACCATCTTACACATATAATAGTATTATATCAGTCAATACATTTTATCTATACTTGACCACGTTACTATAACAACACGAGCCCTAAACACGGTATAGGCTTTTAGTCCTTTATTGTATTCATGCTCGTGCTTTCATTTCCTAACACACTTAACATGTTCACAGATGAAACACCTATCTATCGTATAAGCACTTGCATACTGCCCACAAGCATTCACGATGTGGACATGTAGAAGGTACTACGACCCCCACCCTCTGATGTCCACGTCATGACTTTCTCACATTCTTCGTACTACTTGACATGAAATAGTGTATATTTATTATTAGTATACTCGTTTACTTTCTCCTATACGACATATCACATTTTTCATTTATCTTCTTTCTTGAGTATGCATACAGCCCCTAAAAACATTTAAAGATAAGAAAAAGAGATAGAACTCACATGGGTCATATTACTTTCTGAGTTAACTGTAACATCTTTCCACAACTAGGCACGATTTACTGTGTAACAATCATAGGAGTTAATTAACAGTCTTTCTAACTGATTATTTTTATCTAAGTTAGTAACTAATCGGACCTAGTCACACATATTACTATCATTTTTAATCGGATAAAGTATTGGAAACCAATTGCATTGCATGGTTAAACCATTCGCATCGCATGGTTTCACATTTTTAGCAAACGAATCTCATTTTAAAACTATTCTCATCTCATTTTCAAACGAGACTCGTCTCATTTTTCAAACGAGTCTCATTTCATTTTCAAACGAGTCTCTGATGTGCGTAAAGTGGTATATAAAATTTTAGCAAATAATGAACAAGCACAACGAGTAATAAAAACCTAGAGTACCCTAAACCAAACCACTAGAAACAGGCAAGTGAACCTATCGGGTGTAGAATAGCTATGGGAAGACCGGGAATATCGAACCCTAGAGACACTATTTAAATAACGATACTAGTTCTAAAAGCTAATTTAAAGTAATAATTAAGAAAATATAAATTTTAGGATTTTTATTTATTTTATTTTAAAAGCTAAAAATTAATTAAACTAATTACTTAATTAAATTAAAGTCAACTAGAAAATTAAATTACCGAGTAAAAAATTTAGTAAATTCAAATGAGAGCAAAAATTATCTAGGCAGGGAATCCGAATTGTGACGACTCGGGCTTTTATCGGTTACGGGAAAATGCTACGGGAACCGGGAATCTAAAGGTATGAAGCTCTAGGATACTTAATGGATCCTTAATCACTCTCAAGATGTCGCCTAAAAAGAAATCTTAGATATCATGTAAAAACACCGGCTTATTGTTTCACCTGTTAGTTCAACAACTATGATTAATTACCCTAAAAAATAGCTAACCCGTCAGTTTCACTATCTCAATGCACCTAAGTACACGGGGTGGTTTATGAACAATTTAAAGGACACAGGTAAATAGTGAAATTAAGGCAAAAATAGGCAAACCTCCTGTCAGATAATTTAACCTAAAACCCTAACAGCGCAGACAAACCCGACAACTTATCACCCGTCGGATATTTAAGTAGGTAAGAATATTAACTTTTAATAATATGCCAAAAAGCAGTTTCTATGGTAAATGAGCTCAATAAACCATAAACAAGTTGCAAACACACAGTAAACAACCCTAACATGCAACTTATAATTGAAAGACAATCAATAAAGTAACATGTGAAACATTCATTTAGACACAAATTAAAAACAAATACGCATGAGACACATACAATAAATACTATCAAAACTTTTAATTAATCAAAATCCCATAAACAAAACCCGAAAACCGACAAGTCCAAAACAGTCAACAAAGCATCATCACAAGCCTAGATAACTAAAAGAGTTTAGCTAATAACCATGTTCAAAACAATAAAATATATAAGTTCAATAATGGAGTTCATAATGAAAATAATAAAATCAAACCAATCTTGAAGTGGATGTGAACCAAGATGCTCCCTAGAACAGACAGTAAGCTATAGAAATAATATTAATGATGTTATGCTTCTTTGCTTGATGTCTCCTTTCACTCGTAACTTAACACCAACCCCAAAACAATAATATAATAAGGTGATGCTTTCTGCGGCGTATATTGCTTCACGTTGGGATCTCCAAAACCAAATAATAAATCACCAAAAGGATATATATGGCGGATGTGTTTGACTTTGTGTTTCACGTGGGGATTTTTTCACTTTTCAAAGAATAATAATATGTATATATATATTATCTCCTCAAGTCCATTCTGCCAACTCCCTTAAATAATTTGTATCTTTCTTCTCAAGTTAAGAGTAGCTGGGCTTTCTTTTATTTTAATCCCTTTAATTCTTTTCTTTCGGTCCAATCCATTCTACAAATTAAACCCATATGAAAAATTAGTGCTTTGGTCCACCTAATAACATGCATCACATCAGCTCGTCAATTTAATACACAGTATGAGGCACACATTAGTTACACATTTATATAGATTTAATTTATATAATTCAACGTTTTACTTCACACTTAGTATAAAATGAGGCACACATTGTTTCTTTTTTTTCTATTTATATTTAAACCTTATAAAACTAAAAGAGACCATGTATAAAATGCACTGTTACTCAACGGTCTCAAGTTTAGTAAAAGTATTCCACTTTAGCTCGTTTAAACATCGAACCTTTAAAGTCAAAATATGAGCCAATTAATAATAATATTTAATAAAAATATGGCTCCAAAAGTATTTAAAAGTGTAGAAAATATTAATATAAAAATATATAAATTAGACCACATCAAACATCCCCACACTTAATCTTTTTTCGTCCTCGAAAAATATGTAATGCAATGGAATCATAATTCAAAGTCAATTTTCAAAACATATAGGTTATCTTTTAAGCCTCGATAAACGTAAAAACCGCGATTGCTGATATTATTGTCCACTTAAACCCAGCCACCAGCCTATCAATCCCCCAATTGCATTAAGCGTTTTAAGTGCAAAAATCAAGGCAACACCTACCCCATCTCAGACAAAGAGAGCTATAAGAAATAGAGTCAAAGCAGACTGGTTCAACAAATCACCATAAGCCAAGGACTCATTGATGGTACTAATTAGATGCACTCGGTGGAATTTGATGGATGAATGGTCATGTGAAGGCCTTACGAGCAAATCCTAAATATTATTAGACTTTGTCCTATAAATTCTGTGACATTCGTGACAAAACGAGGTATACTATATTCATTACGTAACAAGTAAACGATAAATCGGTTAATTCGTAGTGCTTAAACGAGTAACCGACCGATACTAATTATGACCCGTATACATACTGAGAGGTCATATACGAGTTATATATATGTTATAGAGGCTAACATATTGATAGCCCCAGTACGTTTAAAACTCTTTAAACGAAAAAGGTTTCGTTTATTGATACGCTATAAGCTTAAACGCAATCGTTAATATCAAAACGAGCATTGTAGCATCCATTAAGCCGAAAAAGATTTATAAAACACTTATATGACATGTTCTAAGCAATCCGTGAAAATATTTTGGATTTTTACAACGAGTCAGTACGTTTTTCTTATTTTACAAAAAGAAGCTGAAAAACACTCGTTTTCGTGCTATTTCTCACACCCGAATTAATTTTCTTGCGAAAAACCGGACCCGAATTAAATTTTGGACCGAGGCCGAACCTGGACACGCAAAACGAGGATGTAATGGGCCAAAATAAAGACCCATTGGGCCTTTACTTCTTCCGTACGCAAATAAAAGGGAACCCCCCTTTTGATATTATATATATATGCCATTTTACTAGAAGTGTCTACATCCCAAACCAAACATAAACGTACCAGCCCTTGTTCTTGAAGTTTTCTACCAGAAACTATAAAGGTATGGATCAAATAACTATTTTTAATCTTGTTTTACTCAACCTATGATCATATAAACATGTTTTGATTAGTGTTAAACATGTTTAACCATCCAAAAACCCTAAAAATCAACTAAAATTATGTTTTCATGTTATACATGTCTACAAAGCAGAAACATATTGATTTTTGGTCAAAAACGCGGATTAGAACATGAATACAACGTTTTTACGGTTTAAAAGTTCGGTTTGAACCCAAAACCGAAACCCTAATTATCAAGGCTTTCACATGGATGATTTATGCTTGGTTTGATGTTATATGATATGTAGATACACTGAGTTTGCAACCGAGACCCGGAGAGTCGTTTAAGCTAGCAAAACTCATCGAAAACCGACAAGGTAAACCCGTAACACTCGTTTCGGGGCTGTTTAGTATTAGGTTGTGACGTGCTTGTTGTTAGCTTGTGAAAATTTGCAGGGACATTAGGGATCATTTAAATGAGTCCCTGTTTAAATTTGGTAATTTTTCGATAAACGGAGAATATTTGGTGAATTTATTTCCGTTTATGAGCGTTTATTTGGGAAAAATAGCTAAACATATTTCTGAAACTTAGTTTTGGAGATTAATATGTGTTGGTAAGATCACTGGTAAAGTTTGGGGATCATTGGAAATGCCTAAGTATGGTTTGTGCAATTATGATTTAACCGAATCTTAACAGCCGAAAAACGCACAAAAAGGCATTTTGTCAAAAGAGTTAGGTTCTGGAGATTTTTCAGGGGCTATGTAATAACATTGAGGCCATTTGTTAAAATTATCGGATTTTTCGGAGGTCGTTTGATATAAACAGACCATTTATTACACGATTTTAACCTATAAAATGAATTTTTATAAATAAATAATTAATCATAAAATTTCTTAAACTATTTTTATAAAATTCTCCATGTCTTAATGTATTTTTACAAAAATTTACATAATTTATATATAAGTACATATTTAGTTATGATTAATCAGAGATTTAAATTATAATTGTTTTAACGAAACCGACAGTTTTGTGTTTAACGGACTGACTGGTATGTCAATAGGTCAAAAGTGGTCAAATATCATATTTTTGAATGATATTGATAAAAACGAATTTTTTACAAGAATTCCGGACAATTCGGGTGGATTGTACGTGTTTTGTATAATCAAACCCGTGTGAACACGGAAACGAATCCTGCGATCAACTAGATACCGAAACCTTAAAATTCTTTAATAAATCAAATCATTTTATCAATCAATATATTTACTTAAGTTTATGTGATCTTACCTAATCCCGAAACGCATAAACGATCAACTTGGCTAGGCTCGGGAAACGGTGAAACTGAGCCAAATCCAGTTTTAATATTTTCATAGTATACAACGTCACAATCTAAGACTATGGTCATGTTCTGGGCTTAACAACTATACCCAGATTATTTATACAGCCCGACTTAGATTGAACACTGTACTAGTATTAACGATACGATACCGTTTATAGGAATCAGGCTATAAGCGAGGCACCTGACTTATTGATACATAATTTCTGTGCGAACTACGATAAGGTGAGTTTCACGACCCCCACTTTCTAAACTGTTTTATGAACTTTTGGGGAGAAAAACATGTTTACATATACTTATATACTTGAAAACGTGTGATGATGTGGATTATCTAAGTACTAACACTTGACAAGTCCCCACAAACACAAGTGATTAACTTCGTGCCGGTGACGTGTGGATAGTACTATCGATTTGACAAACCCAACTGACAGAGCCGGTGGGGTATGCCGGAACATGTTAACCCAGTTGCACATTGTCATTTAAACTTATTACATGCTGCTATATGGTGTTAGACATAGTACATTCTTGGGGCAAAGTGGCTGTTAAATGCCAACGGGAGTGCATGGGCAGGGGTGGCCATGTGTTTTAGCTTGTTCCGGTTTCACTTGTGGCTTAGTATAATACATCATACACATACATATATACATACACACTGTAAACTTTACGAACTCGTATACTGGTTTCGTTGATACTCGTGAAACTTGAAACTCACCAAATAGACGTAGTTGACCCGTTTTAACATGTTTTTCAGGTAAAGCAAAAGTGGATTGATTTGCTTACGTGCTTGGTGTTAGAAGAAGAGTTGAATAGCTGTGAATAGACGCAGATATATAATATTAAATAAAAAGCTCGTAAACCGGTTATGTGATTCTCATCTAGTTTGTAAACATAGTATCAACCCATGTAATATGATGTAAATTAGTTTGTGAATTTCGTTATAAACAATGTTGTTGATACCAGTGTTATCTGTTACATTCCCGTATTACGCTTCCGCAACTACCTAGTCGGGGTGTGACAGATTCCTAATTTGATATTTATTGACTAAGAACTTTCGAGCCCCAATAGTGTATCCTCAGAGTCATTATCCCCAAGGTAACACGTAAACTCTAAGCCCCGTCTAGTATGTGCATCTTTGGCCACTTTTACTAACTTTAAAGAATGCTTCTTTGGCATTTTACAATACATAACTTTCTTCACAAGCATTTTGCTTTTCTTGACCAAACTCTTGGAATACACTTTCAAAACATACTTTTTTTTCTCCCTCTCTTTTTTTTTCTATCTTTTCTATCACCCTAAAATATATAACTATTTCTAAGCTCGAAGAAAGATGGACATGTGGTGGTGTGCTGGTTTGAGTGCATCTAAGTATAACCATCTCAAAGTTTTTAGATTATGGTAATCCTCCCTAAGCATCGAAATTCGGTTTCACCGTGTTTTTCAAATTATTAAATATATAAAATCTGCTAGAGAGGACTATCAAAGCTACTTGGGCCTACCGAAACATCCCAAATTAAGTGCGCCATCTTTTATTTAATCTCATATATAATAGTAGTTTTAAAAGATCAAACTTAAACAATAATATCATTTTCCACTATGCGCAAAATAAAGTTTCGGGACATTTTTTTCTTTTTATTTATTTTTTTTTGTTTTTTTATATAACTCTTTTATTTTTTTTATTTATCTATTTTTTTTTGTTTTTTGATTTTTTTAATAAAAAACTAAAAAAACGTCGATTGCCCATCCCCACACTTAAATTTCGCATTGTCCTCAATGGGAGACAAGAAAAAGACAAAAACAAAGCAGAAATAAAATAAAATGAAATAAAACAAAGCATAAAGAAAATGGAACAGACTCCCCTGGTAATATGGCAATGATCTGCGTATGTCATGTTCCAATAAAGCGACCGTAAAGCATTTCATTCGCGGCCGCAGCTGTTGGGTACCCTCTACAATCAAATAAGCTCAGAACGCCCCCGTCCAAATGGAGATTGAGTACGGACGAAAGTATCCAAACCTGCAAAACAAAGCTCAAAGCACCCAAAGCAGACATCAAACAGACTCTAAAAACTTAAACTGACTCAAAATACAAAAATAAAATAAAGCAAATAAAAATTATACAAACTCTACACTCGGGTATTTCCCAAGGCCTATCCCTATCAAGTAGTCAAAGTAAGGATGTCGAGGAGAAATACATCTTCGTCGACCGAATCAGCCGGCCCACAAATATAATGCTTTAACCTATGGCCGTTCACCTTCCATGCTCTCCCCTCATGATCAACTAACTCAACCGCATCGTGCGGGAATGCCGCCTTCACCGTATACGGACCAACCCATCTCGATCTAAGTTTACCTGGAAATAACTTCAGACGGGAATTATAAACCAACACCCGATCCCCACACTTGAATTCTTTCACTTTTCTTAACTTTCGATCGTGCAACGCCTTCGTACGCTCCTTATAACTCCATGATCTTGCATACGCCTCATCTCTCAACTCCTCTACCTCATGAATTTGGAGATACCGGTTTTCGCAGCTTGGGTCAGGTCAAGATTAACGGATCTCAACGCCCAATATTCTCTATGCTTTAACTCAACCGGTAAATGACACGCTTTCCCGTAAACCATCCTAAAGGGCGTGGTCCCAATAGGCGTTTTAAACGCTGTACGGAAAGACCAAAGTGCATCATCCAACTTGTCGGACCAGTCCTATCGCTTCTTGCCGACAGTTTTCTCCAGAATTCGCTTCACTCCTCGGTTTGCATTCTCCACTTGCCCGCTCGTCTGTGGATGATAGGCGGTGGACAACTGGTGGGTGACCCCATACCGTGCCAATGCCTTCTCCATCTGGGCATTGCAGAAATGTGTGCCCCTATCGCTGATCAAGACCTTGGGAGTACCAAACCGACTGAACAACCTCTTCAAGAATCCCACTACAACTCGGGCGTCGTTAGTGGGCAAGGCTTGAGCCTCAACCCACTTAGAAACGTAGTCTATAGCCACGAGAATGTATCGATTCCCTCGAGAAGAAGGGAACGGACCCATGAAATCAATGCCCCAAACGTCGAAAACCTCACAAACCTGAATGGGGTTTTGGGGCATCTTATTACGGGATGAGATGTTACCAGTGCGCTGACATGCATCGCACTGTCTGACAAACTCGTGTGCGTCTTTGAAAATTGATGGCCAATAAAAGCCTGAATCTAGAACTTTCCTAGCGGTGGAAGACGAACCATGGTGGTCTCCAGTTAAACCCTCATGACAATGCCTAAGAATCTCACGACCCTCTTCCCTACTCACACACCTCCTCAACACTCGATCGGCGCCTACACGAAACAAATACGGTGAATCCGATATGTAGTGGTTGGCGTCTGCGAAAAAATTCCTCCTCTGCTGATAACTCATGCCCTTGACCACTACTCCTTCGGCCAGATAATTTGCAATGTCGGAGAACCATGGCAGACCTTCCTCTTCAGCACTCACGTATAAAACTGGCTCTCTCTCAAATCTCACTCTCACCATCATCAACGACTCATGGGGAAACTTATTCCCGATGGAATCTTCTCTAATCTCCTCTCTCTTCGGATCCTCCAGACGTGATAAGTGATCCGCCACCACATTCTCTACTCCCTTTTTATCTCAATATCGAACTCGGAAAGAAAGAGAATCCATCGTATCAGGCGAGGCTTGACATCTTTCTTGGTGAACAGGTATCGCAATGCCGCATGATCAGTATAAACGATGGTTTTGGACAACACGAGATAAGAACGAAATTTGTCGAACGCGAAAACCACTGCTAGAAGCTCCTTCTCAGTAGTCGTGTAATTCTCCTGAGCCTCATTGAGGGTCTTACTCGCGTAATAGATAGGATGGAAGTGCTTGTCCTTCCGCTGACCTAAAACAGCACCGACCGCAAAATCACTAGCGTCGCACATGAGCTCGAAGGGTAAGCTCCAGTCGGGTGCTACTAAGATAGGGGCGTTAACTAGCTGCCCTTTGAGAAACTCAAACGCCTTCAGGCAATCAGCATCAAAGTCGAATGCGATGTCCTTCTCTAGAAGGCGAGTCATGGGCCGGGTGATCTTAAAAAAATCTCTGATGAACCTACGATAAAAACCTGCATGCCCGAGAAAACTACGAACGGATTTCACACTAGTCGGTGGAGGAAGTCTACTGATAGTGTCGATCTTAGGTCTGTCTAACTCAATACCATCTCGCGAAATCTTGTGCCCGAGCACAATGCCTTCAGTCACCATGAAGTGGCACTTCTCCCAGTTCAACATCAACTTAGTCTCTCTGCACCGCTTCATCATCCTCTCAAGATTAGAAAGACATTGATCGAATGAGTCCCCATATACCGAAAAATCGTCCATGAAAACCTCCATGGAACTCTCAATCATGTCTTGAAATATCGCTACCATGCAACGCTGGAAAGTAGCCGGAGCATTACATAATCCGAAAGGCATACGTTTGTACGCGAAGGTACCGTATGGGCATGTAAAAGTGGTCTTTTCCTGATCCTCATGTGCGACCGGGATCTGGAAATAACCTGAAAATCTATCAAGAAAACAGTAAAACTGTCGTCCCGAAAGACGCTCCATCTGATCGATGAACGGAAGAGGAAAATGGTCTTCCTAGTAGCGTCGTTAAGCCTCCTATAGTCGATGCACACCCGCCAACCTGTGACTGTCCTAGTCGGAATAAGCTCATTTTGTTCGTTAGTGACAACTGTCATCCCTCCCTTTTTAGGGACGACTTGGACGGGACTCACCCATGAAGAATCGGAGATAGGATAGATCAGACCTGCGTCGAGGAGTTTGATAACCTCCTTTTTGACCACCTCCGACATGTTAGGGTTGAGCCTCCTTTGAGGTTGGATTACAGGCTTGTACTCATCATCCATGAGTATCCTGTGCGTGCAAAAGTTCGGGCTGATGCCCTGAATATCCATGAGTTTCCACGAAATAGCCTGTTTGTGTGCCTTGAGCACATTAACCAACCTTGACTTCTCATCATCCGTCAACTAAGAAGAAATGATGACGGGCAAATCGGCGTCACCATCCAAGAAAGCGTACTCCAAATGAGGAGGTAGCTCTTTAAGCTCGAGGGACGGTGGCGCCTCAATCGATGGTCTCTCCATCGGTCCCTCGGTGCTATCGGCAATCGTGAAAACCTCGGGGTATTCAGGAGGTGAGCTAACAAGAATGCTCAGGTCGTGTTCCGGGGGGACATCAACCTCGTCCTCCTGATTGAGCAAATCTGCTCCAGAGATGTAGTCAAGACAGCGCTCGAACTGAGATATGAACGTGTCAAGAAAGTAAA
The DNA here is from genome assembly GCF_021521415.1 of Bidens hawaiensis. NCBI lineage: Eukaryota > Viridiplantae > Streptophyta > Magnoliopsida > Asterales > Asteraceae > Bidens > Bidens hawaiensis. The sequence goes on along the minus strand of NW_027491029.1, from coordinate 1,922,262 downwards.
CGGAATCGTCCTGACTACTGGAGTTTCTCATCGATTTAACGACATCGAAGGTGACGTTCTCCTCCCCTACACGAAGTGTAATTTTGCCGTAGAAGACGTCAATAAGCGCTTTAGCAGTACGCAAGAAGGGTCGTCCCAAAATGAGTGGGACTTGATCGTCAGCCTCAATGTCAAGAATAACAAAATCTATAGGGAAAACGAATTTATAGACTTTAACGAGTACATTTTCCATGATTCCTCGCGGATATTTGACCGAACGGTCGGCCAAGGATAAACTCATGCGCATCGGGACTGGCTCGCCAAGGTCTAGCTTTTTATATAGAGAATATGGCATCAGATTTATGCTAGAACCTAAATCCGCCAACGCGTAGATCTCAGTCGAGCTGCCAAACAAACACGGGATCGTGAAGTGTCCAGGGTCTGCTAATTTCTCCGGCAGCTTGTTCAAGACTACTGCAGAGCATCCTTCATTTAGACAAACTATCGAAAGCCCCTCCAGCTTCTTCTTGTTTGAAAGAAGACCTTTTAAGAATTTGGCATATTTAGGTATATGCTGGAGTGCACCGACAAACGGAAGATTGAGTTTTAGCTGTTTAAACATGTCCAAGAAATGTCCATATTCCTACGCATACTTCTGCCGCAGAAGACTAGCTGGATACGGAACACGAGTATGATCGACTTCAGGACTCTTCTTATCTTCAATCTTCTTCTCAACAATTTTGTCTGCAGGAGACTCACCGTTTGACGCGGTACTTGCTGGGACTCTCCTCTCGTGCGTCCTCATAGGAGTCTCCATCTCTATCTCCTCATCCACCGGCTCTTCATCATCTGCCGGTGAATGCTCTCGATCACCTCCTCTGCCACTACGGGTGGTCACCGCCTTCAACTGTGCCTTCGGATTAAGCTTAGTGCTTCCCTGAAATGCTCCGACCTGTTTATTAGATAGCATCTGCTTCATCATCTCATCCACCTTTCTAGACATCTCCAAAAATGACGACTGCTGGTTCTTCAATAGGGTGTCGTGCTCAGCCAGTCTCTGCTGTGTGTTGTTATCTCTATCAATAAGGTGAGAAAGCATGGTAGATTACTTAGTTAGAAGCTCCTTAAGATCCGGATCCATGCCACTACTCTTTCCCGCACTCGAACTTCCTGCTGCCTCTGGGTCACTAACATGCTCCTGCCTCTGCTGAAAACCCTGAGCATTACCTCCCGACCTCCAACCATAGTTGGAGTTATTTCTCCATTCTGAGTTACCGTAGGCATTCGCTCCTCGATTCTGATTACCCAAGTAGTCCACCTTCTACTGTTGATCGACCGGACAATCAACTGTATCGTGCCCTCCGCGACAGATTTCGCATTTCTAAGCGATCTTCTTCAACTCTCGGATATCCTTCTGCATTGCCTCTAAGGCAGCTGCGATGCTAGTATCATTCGAGACCTGATAAATGCATCGAGCGGAAGAGGTGGTGGTTTTAGAAGTACCTCGGGCGGATGGATCTTGCTGTTTGGCTAGGGAGAAACTCTCAAAAAACGACTCACACTCATCTATATCCAGCTTCTCTAACATGTTTCCTCCAGCTGACATATTGAATCCCTTCTGCATCTCAAAAGTCAGCCCATTATAGAATTTCTCGACTACAGCCCATTCGAGTAGACCATGCTGGGGGGCATCTACTAAGCAGATTATGGAACCTTTCCCAAGCCAAAGAGTATGGCTCGTTAGGCTCCATGCGGAAGGAACAGATCTGATCACGAAGTCGCGAGGCTTTAGATGGCGGAAAATATTTCTTAAGGAATTCAGCTTGAAGATTCTCCCATGTAGTGATGGAGCCAGGGGGAAGGTTTTCCAACCATGACGAAGCACGACCCTCTAAAGAAAATGGAAAAAGATGAAGGTAGATAGAAGCACGAGTGACGTTGGCAATATTGAAAGTGTCGCAGATACGAGTGAATTTGTTCAGATGGCCAGGCGCGTCCTCGTCTTCAAGTCCGTGAAATGGGGCAGAATTAGTAATGGAATTCATGACGTTGGTCGGAATCTGCCAGTTATTAGCATCGGGCATCGCCGGGCGTGTGATAGCAGACCGTCTTCCCATAACTCCCTCATTTGCACTCGAGTGAACTGTAAGCCTAGGGGGGTTAGCGTCACCCATATCTAATTTAGAATCAGAAACGCGTACCTTTTTTTCGCGTAGAGCACGTGCAATCTCTCGAAAATCCCTACCGCACTCACGAAAATCTCTCTCGGGTTCTTCAGAAGCAGTGAAGTCTGGTGGTCCTAGTGAACGAGTACGTCGCATACGCTGAAAAACAAGTAAAATAATGAGGACCCAAGCTTATCCCTAAAGCATACACATTAAAAACAAGGCACAAATAGCAATCAAGAGCAATTAAATAATAAAATAAAATAAAACTAATTAATTAACTATAACTAAAGCTAAAAACAAATAAAAGCAAATAGAAACTAGTTCGCTATTACCAAGTATCCCCGGCAACGGCGCCAAAAACTTGATGTGCTTAAAGTGGTATATAAAATTTTAGCAAATAATGAACAAGCACAACGAGTAATAAAAACCTAGAGTACCCTAAACCAAACCACTAGCAACAGGCAAGTGAACCTATCAGGTGTAGAATAGCTATGGGAAGCCCGGGAATATCGAACCCTAGAGACACTATTTAAATAATGATACTAGTTCTAAAAGCTAATTTAAAGTAATAATTAAGAAAATATAAATTGTAGGATTTTTATTTATTTTATTTTAAAAGCTTAAAATTAATTAAACTAATTACTTAATTAAATAAAAGTCAACTAGAAAATTAAATTACCGAGTAAAAACTTTAGTAAATTCAAATGAGAGAAAGAATTATCTAGGCAAGGAATCCGAATTGTGATGACTCTGGCTTTTATCGGTTACGGGAAAATGCTACGGGAACCGGGAATCTAAAGGTATGAAGCTATAGGATACTTAATGGATCCTTAATCACTCTCAAGATGTCTCCTAAAAAAGAATCTTAGAGATCATGTAAAAACACCGGCTTATTGTTTCACCAGTCAGTTCACCAACTATGATTAATTACCCTAAAAAATAGCTAACCCGTCAGTTTCACTATCTCAATGCACCTAAGTACACGGGGTGGTTTATGAACAATTTAAAGGACACAGGTAAACAGTGAAATTAAGGCAAAAATAGGCAAACCTCCTGTCAGATAATTTAACCTAAAACCCAAACAGCGCAGACAAACCCGACAACTTATCACCTGTCGGATATTTAAGTAGGTAAGAATATAAACTTTTAATAATATGCCAAAAATCAGTTTCTATGGTAAATGAGCTCAATAAACCATAAACAAGTTGCAAACACACAGTAAACAACCCTAACATACAACCTATAATTGAAAGACAATCAATAAAGTAACATGTGAAACATTCATTTAGACACAAATTAAAAACAAATACGCATGAGACACATCCAATAAATACGATCAAAACTTTTAATTAATCAAAATCCCATAAACAAAACCCGAAAACCGACAAGTCCAAAACATTCAACAAAGCATCATCACAAGCCTATGTAACTAAAAGAGTTTAGCTAATAACCATGTTCAAAACAATAAAATATATAAGTTCAATAATGAAGTTCATAATGAAAATAATAAAATCAAACCAATCTTGAAGTGGATATGAACCAAGATGCTCCCTAGAATGGACAGTAAGCTATAGAAATAATAATAATGATGTTATGCTTCTTTGCTTGATGTCTCCTTTCTCTCGTAACTTAACACCAACCCCAAAACAATAATATAATAAGGTGATGATTTCTGCGGCTTATATTGCTTCACGTCGGGATCTCCAAAACCAAATAATAAATCACCAAAAGAATATATATGGCGGCTGTGTTTGACTTGGGATTTTTTCACTTTTCAAAGAATAATAATATGTATATATATTATCTCCTCAAGTCCATTCTGCCGACTCCCTTAAATAATTTGTATCTGTCTTCTCAAGTTAAGAACTAGGCTTTCTTTTATTTTAATCCCTTTAATTCTTTTCTTTCGGTCCAGTCCATTCTACAAATTAAACCCATATGAAAAATTAGTGCTTTGGTCCACTTAATAACATGCATCACATCAGCTCGTTAATTTAATACACAATATGAGGCACACATTAGTTACACATTTATATAGATTTAATTTATATAATTCAAAGTTTTACTTCACACTTAGTAATCACATTTTGTTTCTTTTTTTTTCTATTTATATTAAAACCTTATAAAACTAAAAGAGACCATGTACAAAATGCACTGTTACTCAACCGTCTCAAGTTTAGTAAAAGTATTCCACTTTAGCTCGTTTAAACATCAAACCTTTAAAGTCAAAATATGAGCCAATTAATAATAATATTTAATAAAGTATGGCTCCAAAAGTATTTAAAAGTGTAGAAAATATTAATATAAAAATATATAAATTAAACCATATCAGTCTCATCTCACATTCAAATAAATCTCACCTGATAACTCTTGTATCACCAAGTTTATATTTTTCCTACATGTTAGGTCCAATTTACTATCCTACCAGGTTTCATGCAAAACCGACTTCGTTTACCCGTCCGTCTCACGATCGAACACTACTCGTTTTACGCAAAACAAAATTCACAAATCATTTTTAGTAAAGTTTGTATTTTTCCTACTTACTATAAGCCAATCTATCACCCTATCAATTTTCATGGCAATCCAACATCAAATACATAACCTTTTATCATAAAATATAACTTTTAGGTTTATGTTCGAAAACACTCGAATAGCCCAAAACTATATCAAACGAACTTTGATTTAGGTGATTCAAAAAGCCACGAAATCTTCTTGACGCAATCTACAAACCCATATGCTACCCGTATCCTAAAAACGCCACTACAGTTGCCAAAAAAACTAAATAATCACTGGGAAACTACGTTTTTCACTATTATGGTTTTCTTGATAAAAATAAGATTTTCCGACCCTCTGATCGAAGATCCGACTGATGGAAATCTTCATTAATATAATATGAACACACTATTAAGATTTAAGACCTGGATGGTTAGATCATCAGGTTTTTGTGGGTTGCTAACTCAAAAACGGGATTTGGATCGGAATGAGGTTAGAGGCCAAGATGGTTATAAAATTAAATGGTAGCTACACTTATAGGTAGGGATATGGTTTTATGTTTAACTTTTCATTTAATGACACTTAGCCCCCTCATAATTTAGATAATTATAATTATCTTCTATAATTCAGTTAAACCCGATTCCTTTAAATACTAACAAAACTTGGGATGTTACAAAACGTTCACTCTTCAAAGGAAGTGATTACCTTCTTCACCAAGCACACTAAGTACTTAGCTTTACAATTTCTTCTAATCTCACTATATCAAGATAACAAATCTTCACCTAACAACTAAATTAACTCTATATCAAGATAGAGTTTCATACCTAATACAAAACAACATAATGCCAAGATAGTGTGTTCACCTCTCAAAATCACCAACTAATAATGATTCATCACTTGTCAAAACACTATAACAACCTCTATTGTTGACCCTTCAAATTGCAAGTAAAATAGTTGGACGATAGCTTAAAAACTCTTCATTTTGCTCTACACTATTAATCTCTTATCTAGATAATTAAAGCATTAGATTTGAATAATGAAAAAGATTAGCCTTGAATTGTGTGTGTGTGTGTAAATATTATAGCAAAAGAGTGAAAGACTTAGTTTGAATAAGTCTTCTATTTGTTGCCAAGTATGTGAGAGAGACGGATAAGACTAATGCCAGTCCACTTCACATTGGATTTAACAATATGAACTTTGTGTATGATCGTTGCCTTAATATTTTGGCTTCTTATGATGACTAACACATGTGAGAACATGTCCCAATCAATTTTAACTTTTCCATATAACACAACCTAAGTAGTTCATCAGAATGGTTAAATATACTTTATGTTCTTCAACCAAAGTTTCAACCCTTTCCTCATTTGAGTTTGACTTTCCCTTTTTGTCACACCTCAACCTATGGCGGAACATGCCGGGGCGCGACAATATTGTATCATAGCTCAGAAGACACTAAGTAAAATACACGTGTCAATATCTAAATTATTCATTTATATATCAAATTTCAAAAGCACAAACATTGTCACAAAAATACCGTTACAAATAAATATTCAAATCATAAATAACTTAAAATAAATGTGTTCTTCGTTCATCAAAGAAACCTAAGGTATCATCTAAACTTCAATACTTGATTCATCCAATAAAGCTACCTGCGTCATGCGTGAAAATATATATATTTTTCAACATAAAGTTGAGCTAGTAAATCACAGTTTTGTGTATATATAATATTTAAAAAGAAAATTCTATGCGATAATTGTAAATCACTACAACTAGTATAACAATAAGTAAAAGTTGTTTTTCACCCAAATCATATTGATGTCGAGTTATTTCGACGGCTTATGATCATACAATAAGTAAAGTGAACTTGGTTCCATGTTTAGATTCCCAACGAACTTTGATAAGAGGAATATTGTTACGCTTGGTTTCTTTGTCCTTATGATCCATAATTTCAACAGGCTTCTCGATAACACGCATAGATTCATCAATTTATACTTTGTCGAGGGGTAAGTGGAGATTCCCCTCGGCTAAGCACTTCTTGAGATTGGATACGTGAAAAGTTGGATGAACATTGGAGAGCTCTACAGGGAGATTGAGACGATACGTAACTCTACCAACCCTTTCAACGATCACAAACGGCCAACAAAACGAGGAGATAGTTTATTCATTTTTTCCAAAACGAACTACCCCTTTCCAAGGAGATACTTTAAGGAGAAATCGATAACCAACATTTAACTCGAGAGGTTTACGACGCTTATCGGCGTAGCTCTTTTGACGGCTACGAGAGCCAAGAAGATTTTGACGAATAAAAGTGATCTGATAGGAAGTCTCTTGAACATGCTCGGGACCGGTGATATGCGATTCACCAACCTCGTTCCAACAAATCGGGGAATGACATTTTCGACCATAGAGAGCTTCAAAAGGTGCCATGCCAATGCTAGTGTGAAAACTATTATTGTAAGAAAACTCTACAAGTGGTAAGTGAGTATCCCAATTTCCACCAAAATCTAGTATGCAAGAGCGGAGCATATATTCGAGAGTTTGAATTGTTCCCTCGGATTGACCATCAGTTTGCGATGATAAACGGTGCTTAGATCAATATGGGTACCCAAGGCGGTTCGCAACGATCTCTAAAAATGAGAGGTAAACCGACCATCACGATCAGAAATAATGGTCAAGGGCGTTCCATGGCGGCAAATGATATTCTTGACATATCATTTGCCGCCATAATTCCCTTATGGAGGACTTTTCTCGGAATGGTATGAAGTGAGCCAACTTGGTCAAAAGATCGACAATCACCCAAATACTATCATTGCAGCTTTGAGTAGTGGGGAGTTTGGTAATGAAATCCATGGCTATGTCTTCCCATTTTCAAATGGGGATCGGAGGTTGCTCGAGCAAACCAAACGGATTTTGATGCTCGGCTTTAACCTTAGAGCAAGCGTGGCATTTAGATGCATATACTGTGATATCCTTCTTCATTCCCGACCACCAAAACATGGAACGAACATCGGGATACATTTTATCTGCACCGGGATGAATAGAGTATCGTGACTTATGAGCTTCATCGAGGATGAACATGCGAACACCATCACGACCGGGAACCCATAAACGGTCCAAATAATAGAGTAAACCATTATGTTTGGTTTCAAGTTGGAGTTCAGTGCCACACGACATTTCGTCATGCAAGTTACCCTCGGTGACGGAGACGTGTTGTGCGTCGAAGATGCGGCGATGGAGGTCAGATTGGACGGTGACACAATGGAGCAAGACGGATTTAATATGGCTCTTACGACTAAGAGCATCGACCACGAAATTCGTTTTCACGGGGTGGTAGCGAATTTCGCAATCGTAATCGCCTAATAATTCGGCCCATCGTCTTTGTCTCATATTGAGATCCTTTTGGTCAAAAATGTGTTGTAAACTTTTATGGTCGGTGAAGACCACACATTTTGTGCCGTAAAGGTAGTGTCTCCAAATTTCAAGGCAAACAAAACATCACCAAGTTCGAGATCGTTCATCGTGTAATTTTTCTCGTGCACCGTGATTTGACGCGAAGCGTAAGCAATGACCTTGTCTCGTTGCACAAGAACACAACCAAGACCTTGGATAGAAGCGTCATAAAAGACAACAAAATCGTCGTTGCCCTCGGGAAGAGCAAGGATTGGATCTTTTCAAAGCATGTCCTTAGGAGTTTGAAACGCTTCCTCTTGATCAAAATCCCATTGGTAAACTTTCCCTTTTGTGGGTTAGTGCGGTAATGGGTGAGGCAATCATTGAAAAGTTGCGGATAAAACGACGCTAATACCCCGCTAAACCAAGAAATGAACACACCTCCGTTGGATAGGACGAGGTCTTCCAATTTTAACGGCCTCAATTTTAGTGGGATCAACGTGAATACCCTTGCCGTTAACGATGTGGCCCAAGAATTGAAATTGCTTTAGCCAAAATTCGCATTTTGAGAAATTAGCATAAAGTTGTTCCTTTCATAACAACTCGAGAATGGCGTGCAAATGGTCTTTGTTCTTGGTCTCGGTTTTTGAATATATCAAGATATCGTCGATGAATACAATCACGAACTTGTCGAGATAGGGTTTACAAACATGATTCATAAGGTCCGTGAAAAAGGTGGGAGCGTTAGTCAACCCCAAAGGCATAACTCGGAACTCAAAGTGCCTATAAAGAGTACGGAAGACGGTTTTGGGTATGCCATTTTCGTGGACATAGAGTTGGTGATAACCCGAACGGAGATCATTCTTGTAGAAACATGCGGCTCCTTGGAGTTGATCAAAAAGATCATCGATACGCGGAAAGTGATAATGGTTCTTGATAGTAAGCTTGTTGAGCTCACGGTAATCGATACACAAACGAAGAGTACCGTCTTTCTTCTTAACAAACAATACGGGTGCGCCCCATGGAGACAAAATCGGGCGAATGAAACCTTTTTCGTGAGTTCTTGGAATTGGTTGGGTAGTTCTACATTTCGGAAGGTGCATGACGGTAAGGTGCTTTGGCTATAGGGTTTGCTCTGGGTACAAGATCAATACGGAATTCCACTTTAAGAATGGTAGGGAGTCCGAAAACGTCATCGGGAAAGATTTCGGGGAAGTCGCGGACAATCGGGATGTCGGAAAGTTTCTTTTCTTAATCAGATTTTGTGGTGACGTGGGCTAAGAAAGTGACATACTTCTTGCATAAGTAACGTTGGCCTTCCAGGCACGAAATGAGGTTAGCTTTGAGAAAGGTCTTTCTCTGAGAAATATAAAATTTCGGCATGGTGGAGAGAGAGCCAATCCTTGAGGTGCTTGTGTTTGAGAAGTCGAAACTTAAGGGGTTGGAGCTTGATAGGCTTACATGACCATTGGTTGGGCTTGAAGGGTTGGAGGAGCCATGAGTTGGGGTTCTTGGGTTGATAAGCTTGCACTTGATAAGCTTGGGAGGTGTAGTAGGGTTGTGGTGCAACATAGGCTTCGTTAACTTGGCCGAGTCGAGGACACGCGTTGCGAAGGTGGTTTGGGTCGCCATAATTGTAGCTAGCCCTAACAGGGTTAACGATCGGAGCACGAGGGACAGCTCGATTGGGTTGGTTTGATAGTGCGAACAACGGTGGAGCAGCTTGCACACGAGGTGCTTCTCGACAATATTCGGTAAGTTGACCAAATCGATAGCAATTGGTGCCCACCCGACAAGTAGTTTGGGCCGGGTGGTGGCGTTGGCAAGTTTTGCAATACGGGTGTGGGCCGGTATGGGACTTCTTGTTTGGAGGGGCCTGTTGGGCTTGTGGTTGGGCTAAGATATAATTTTGGGAGTTGGGTTTTCTCTTGTTGTTGTGGTAATTGGATGTGTTGTGGTTGTTATTCTTGGAGGATTCGGGCTTAGGTTCCTTAGTGGGATCGGGTGTGGGCTTATCATGGGGATTCTTAGAACTCTTCTGCGTCAAGGTCCTGGCCTTAACGTGGTTCTCGGTGATGGTACCGGCTAGAGTGATGGCATCATGAAAAACATTCGGGTCACGACTCAAGATGGAATTATGAATTTTCATCGGCAAACCCGAGATTTGCTTATCAATGGCCCGCTCCAAAGGAGTGACCATATGCGGGATGAGAAGGATCAATTCGTGAAATCGGTTATTGTAAGCGACATTATTACCACCTTCTTGCTTCAAGTTCCAAAACTCCTCTTGCAACTTACGGAGTTCATATTTGGGGCAGAACCTTTCGAGCATGCGTTTCTTGAGGTCTTTCCACAGCAAATCCATGGCAACCTCAGCCCCAAAAGCGTACTTTTCACCATTCCACCAAGTGAGGGAACTTGATTTGAATGCGCTATAGGCGTAGGTAGTCTTTTTGTCTTCCAGGCAAGCACAATGGAGATACACACTTTCCATGTGTTTAAACCATTGGAGGAGGGTGGTAGCACCCTCGGCTCCAAGGTAATCAGGTTATCACTTGTGAATTGCTTTAAGGAGCAAGCCGTTGGGTTTTGATTCACGGGTGTGGCAGTGGCATTCACAGTTTGGAGTTGAGTGATGACTTTCGGAAGGGCTTCCATTATTCCCTTAGCGATGCGGGATGACATGCTGCGGCCAGAGCTGCCGGTGCGACGGTTACGGTTAATGAGTCAGGAAGTCATACTGCAAGGGTAAAATGTGTAACATTTCATGAGGCTAGGGTAATTTTTGTAAATATATGAGTTTGCATAAATTGATACTTGTGAATTTTATTAATAATTTAAGGTTGTGATTGAGAATTTCGAGACTTGATTATATAACATTTTATCATCTTTAACATTTTGAGAAAAAATAAATATATATATTTATAATAATAAAATATCTTAAAATGATATGCATGGGTTCATTTGTTGGTTAGGGCTTCATGAACCACCATGGTTCCTTCCAACAAATGAAAAATATCGAACTCCAAATAAAAAAAATAAATCGAAAATCGAATTGGAAGGGGTGTTGAGGTAGATGGTTGAAGTAGTTCGGGAACCACCCCATTATACATACTTCATCCATCCGTTCAACAAAACACAATACGGAAAAACCAAGTTTAGCCACGAATCACCGTGAATTCAGTTATATATTAAGGATCACATGACCACTTTTGATACGATGAGGGTAGTAGATTCGGGTACGTTTGGTGATATAATGCTAAATATTATGTTTTGTAGGTTCCGGGAGTTGATCGTGATCGAAAAGGGCGAAAAACGAGTCAAAACGAGAAGCCAGAACGCATCAGGAAACGAACCGGAAGGAGAACCGGTCAGACTGCCCCCCCATAATTTTGTAAGCCGTGCCGCGTGGCCACTAGGGCATTCTTGGTCGCGGGTGGAGACCACCATCAGTATCCAGAAAGTTTTCACGTTTTTGTCAGGTTTTGGGCCCTATTTCAGTATAAATACACCCTTAACCTTAAGCTGAAAAATAACCTGCTGCCACCAGAAAAATTTTGAGTATACGAGAGCTATTATTCGAGTTTCTTAGCGGTTTTGAAGGCAAGAGAACATCTGGTGTAGAGACAGACGTTCGCGAGTGAAGATTACGGGTTTTATCATCTGATTTCCCATTGTTTATTATATTGTCACCATGTTTTCTGTTTTATTTACTTTCTTAGATTTTGATTACATGATGCTAGGCTAAACTTCATAAACTACCTAGGTCGTGATGAACCTGAGTTTGGTTTGATTTTGATTGGGATTCTTTTCTTTATGGATTTTATGCTCTAAGTAAATTGTTGAGTTTGATGAAATTGATGCATATGATTACTTGGTTTTATTTGCTTAGATTAATTGTTTCACATTGCACTTTGTAGGTTCCCGGACGGATCTTACACGGGATATCGCTATCTACGTAGGTGCGGAATCCCTGCGTAGGTAGTTACGAGCGTAGAATACGTAAAACAATCACACGCGATACAAACGAACACGTTATATATTATAACTTGAAACACGTCTATTACAGACTCTCGGCACGTTCACTGAACTCAACAACTGACTCCTCTCTCGTAACCTAAACAATCCGTCGGCTACAGTATATATAGACACGACAACTTCGCCCGATATGTTCAGGCGAAGTTTTCCATAACTTCACTTGTTCAACAAGTTCGCCTAGGCGAACTTGTCGACAACTTCGCTTGTACAACAAGTTCGCCTTAGCGAACTTGTTGACAACTTCACTTACATACATAAACATAAACTTAAACATAATTACATTACAGACTCGATTACAAACGCTAGACTATGAACTACTGACATTTATGTACCAACAGACTCCCCCTTGGCAGTAGCTTCATGTCTTGATCTTCAAAGCTTGTGTCTTGTAATCTCTCGTCTTCTCTCTTCATCTCTTCAAGCATGCACTCCCTGTCTAACACATACAGAAACCAACTTCTGGTACTTCTTAGCTTCCTCTTTCCAAGCAGGAATGTAGAAAATCTTCTTAGCATGTAGTACCTGCAAGTCAGCTTGAGACAGATTGACTAAGTGCATAGGATCATATACTCTCACGATCTCTTGCTCATCTTCATCCTCCATGACCGCTTCAGTAGTTTCACAATCCACGTACCACCATTTCAAGTCTTTCAAGACGTTCTTGGGCATCACCTTCATCGGCACTTCTTTTAAATGACGGACTGGTTTATACTTCATAACCATCCATGGTTTGCCGTCTGCCCTCATCCCTCTATCTTTGTCTTCTACTAACTTCCCTTTCTGAGGCTTCAGAAGTTCAAACTTTTTATCTTTAATGGCCTCCTTCCAAACAATTTTCCCAATTACTCTCGCCATGTTATCATCACTTCTGTTTATCAGCCCCAGTCTTGCTAAGTCTTTCACCTCACACTCCGGTAAGGTATTCAGGGATCTTAACATCTTCTTGAAGTACTGAATGCCGTCGTAACGTTTGATCACAAATAGTTTCAACTCTTCATCGTACAACCAGCATATGATTCCCTTCTTTGATTCTGCATATCCCTTTATATTATACGACTTTTTGAACATCGTCGGTACTGCTGGCTTCTTCGTCTTTACAAACCACTGAGCGCAGCCTTCCTTCCAGTTTGGCTGATCTTCCCACTCAGTGTTGTCAACCGCAGCATCTTCACATATAGTCGACTGTTCAACCACAGGGATCTCATGCTCTACATTTTCTTCAACAATCTCTCCTTCTTCTATCACATTCTCAACCACAATTTCTGCACCAATCTTTTCGATCTCATCGATTGGCAGAACATCATCTTCATTTATCAACTCATCATCCTCTAACATATCGTCTATCTCTTTCAGCGCATCAATCATATCATCAACAATCTCATGCTCTTCAACCACATCCACATCATCACCAACAGCAACCACATCATCACCAGCGGCAGACTCCCCCTCAGCTGTGGAAGCCCCAAGAGCTATAGTAGTTCTTGGCAACTCACCACCTGCACCTTCCGGTGCATTGGGATCATCGTCTTGATCATTTCTTCTTTTCGTCCTCAGCTCGTCGCCTCTACAGCTCATCTCCCCCTGAGATGCCAAGAACACCTTCAAGGCATCTATTACTTTCCCGTGCTCAACCAGGAGGGATGCCTGCAGTTGATTTGCTTCCACTAGGCGTTGAATAGTCTTGGACTGCTCAGCAACGATCCGCTCTAGTGAAGCTATTCGTTCCGAGTCTGAAGTGGGCGTAACCGCAGGTGGTACACTTGGTAACCCTGCAGTGGTAGCAACAACTATCGACTCTGATACCAATTGTAGGTTCCCGGACGGATCTTACACGGGATATCGCTATCTACGTAGGTGCGGAATCCCTGCGTAGGTAGTTACGAGCGTAGAATACGTAAAACAATCACACGCGATACAAACGAACACGTTATATATTATAACTTGAAACACGTCTATTACAGACTCTCGGCACGTTCACTGAACTCAACAACTGACTCCTCTCTCGTAACCTAAACAATCCGTCGGCTACAGTATATATAGACATGACAACTTCGCCCGATATGTTCAGGCGAAGTTGTCCATAACTTCGCTTGTTCAACAAGTTCGCCTAGGCGAACTTGTCGACAAATTCGCTTGTTCAACAAGTTCGCCTAAGCGAACTTGTTGACAACTTCGCTTACATACATAAACATAAACTTAAACATAATTACATTACAGACTCGATTACAAACGCTAGACTATGAACTACTGACATTTATGTAGCAACAGACTCCCCCTTGGCAGTAGCTTCATGTCTTTATCTTCAAAGCTTGTGTCTTGTAATCTCTCGTCTTCTCTCTTCATCTCCTCAAGCATGCACTCCCTGTCTAACACATACAGAAACCAACTTCTGGTACTTCTTAGCTTCCTCTTTCCAAGCAGGAATGTTGAAAATCTTCTTAGCATGTAGTACCTGCAAGTCAGCTTGAGACAGATTGACTAAGTGCATAGGATCATACTCTCATGATCTCTTGCTCATCTTCATCCTCCATGACCGCTTCAGCAGTTTCACAATCCACGTACCACCACTTCAAGTCTTTCAAGACGTTCTTGGGCATCACCTTCATCGGCACTTCTTTTAAATGACGGACTTGTTTATACTTCATAACCATCCATGGTTTGCCGTCTGCCCTCATCCCTCTATCTTTGTCTTATACTAACTTCCCTTTCTGAGGCTTCAGAAGTTCAAACTTTTTATTTTTAATGGCCTCCTTCCAAACAATTTTCCCAATTACTCTCGCCATGTTGTCATCACTTCTGTTTATCAGCCTCAGTCTTGCTAAGTCTTTCACCTCACACTCCGGTAAGGTATTCAGGGATCTTAACATCATCTTGAAGTACTGAATGCCGTCGTAACGTTTGATCACAAATAGTTTCAACTTTTCATCGTACAACCAGCATATGATTCCCTTCTTTGATTCTGCATATCCCTTTATATTATACGACTTTTTGAACATCGTCGGTACTGCTGGCTTCTTCGTCTTTACAAACCACTGAGCGCAGCCTTCCTTCCAGTTTGGCTTATCTTCCCACTCAGTGTTGTCAACCGCAGCATCTTCACATATAGTCGACTGTTCAACCACAGGGATCTCATGCTTTACATTTTCTTCAACAATCTCTCCTTCTTCTATCACATTCTCAACCACAATTTCTGCACCAATCTTTTCGATCTCATCGATTGGCAGAACATCATCTTCATTTATCAACTCATCATCCTCTAACATATCGTCTATCTCTTTCAGCGCATCAATCATATCATCAACAATCTCATGCTCTTCAACCACATCCACATCATCACCAACAGCAACCACATCATCACCAGCGGCAGACTCCCCCTCAGCTGTGGAAGCCCCAAGAGCTATAGTAGTTCTTGGCAACTCACCACCTGCACCTTCCGGTGCATTGGGATCATCGTCTTGATCATTTCTTCTTTTCGTCCTCAGCTCGTCGCCTCTACAGCTCATCTCCCCCTGAGATGCCAAGAACACCTTCAAGGCATCTATTACTTTCCCGTGCTCAACCAGGAGGGATGCCTGCAGTTGATTTGCTTCCACTAGGCGTTGAATAGTCTTGGACTGCTCAGCAACGATCCGCTCTAGTGAAGCTATTCGTTCCGAGTCTGAAGTGGGCGTAACCGCAGGTGGTACACTTGGTAACCCTGCAGTGGTAGCAACAACTATCGACTCTGATACCAATTGTAGGTTCCCGGACGGATCTTACACGGGATATCGCTATCTACGTAGGTGCGGAATCCCTGCGTAGGTAGTTACGAGCGTAGAATACGTAAAACAATCACACGCGATACAAACGAACACGTTATATATTATAACTTGAAACACGTCTATTACAGACTCTCGGCACGTTCACTGAACTCAACAACTGACTCCTCTCTCGTAACCTAAACAATCCGTCGGCTACAGTATATATAGACATGACAACTTCGCCCGATATGTTCAGGCGAAGTTGTCCATAACTTCGCTTGTTCAACAAGTTCGCCTAGGCGAACTTGTCGACAAATTCGCTTGTTCAACAAGTTCGCCTAAGCGAACTTGTTGACAACTTCGCTTACATACATAAACATAAACTTAAACATAATTACATTACAGACTCGATTACAAACGCTAGACTATGAACTACTGACATTTATGTAGCAACAGACTCCCCCTTGGCAGTAGCTTCATGTCTTTATCTTCAAAGCTCGTGTCTTGTAATCTCTCGTCTTCTCTCTTCATCTCCTCAAGCATGCACTCCCTGTCTAACACATACAGAAACCAACTTCTGGTACTTCTTAGCTTCCTCTTTCCAAGCAGGAATGTAGAAAATCTTCTTAGCATGTAGTACCTGCAAGTCAGCTTGAGACAGATTGACTAAGTGCATAGGATCATACTCTCATGATCTCTTGCTCATCTTCATCCTCCATGACCGCTTCAGCAGTTTCACAATCCACGTACCACCACTTCAAGTCTTTCAAGACGTTCTTGGGCATCACCTTCATCGGCACTTCTTTTAAATGACGGACTTGTTTATACTTCATAACCATCCATGGTTTGCCGTCTGCCCTCATCCCTCTATCTTTGTCTTATACTAACTTCCCTTTCTGAGGCTTCAGAAGTTCAAACTTTTTATTTTTAATGGCCTCCTTCCAAACAATTTTCCCAATTACTCTCGCCATGTTGTCATCACTTCTGTTTATCAGCCTCAGTCTTGCTAAGTCTTTCACCTCACACTCCGGTAAGGTATTCAGGGATCTTAACATCATCTTGAAGTACTGAATGCCGTCGTAACGTTTGATCACAAATAGTTTCAACTTTTCATCGTACAACCAGCATATGATTCCCTTCTTTGATTCTGCATATCCCTTTATATTATACGACTTTTTGAACATCGTCGGTACTGCTGGCTTCTTCGTCTTTACAAACCACTGAGCGCAGCCTTCCTTCCAGTTTGGCTTATCTTCCCACTCAGTGTTGTCAACCGCAGCATCTTCACATATAGTCGACTGTTCAACCACAGGGATCTCATGCTTTACATTTTCTTCAACAATCTCTCCTTCTTCTATCACATTCTCAACCACAATTTCTGCACCAATCTTTTCGATCTCATCGATTGGCAGAACATCATCTTCATTTATCAACTCATCATCCTCTAACATATCGTCTATCTCTTTCAGCGCATCAATCATATCATCAACAATCTCATGCTCTTCAACCACATCCACATCATCACCAACAGCAACCACATCATCACCAGCGGCAGACTCCCCCTCAGCTGTGGAAGCCCCAAGAGCTATAGTAGTTCTTGGCAACTCACCACCTGCACCTTCCGGTGCATTGGGATCATCGTCTTGATCATTTCTTCTTTTCGTCCTCAGCTCGTCGCCTCTACAGCTCATCTCCCCCTGAGATGCCAAGAACACCTTCAAGGCATCTATTACTTTCCCGTGCTCAACCAGGAGGGATGCCTGCAGTTGATTTGCTTCCACTAGGAGTTGAATAGTCTTGGACTGCTCAGCAACGATCCGCTCTAGTGAAGCTATTCGTTCCGAGTCTGAAGTGGGCGTAACCGCAGGTGGTACACTTGGTAACCCTGCAGTGGTAGCAACAACTATCGACTCTGATACCAATTGTAGGTTCCCGGACGGATCTTACACGGGATATCGCTATCTACGTAGGTGCGGAATCCCTGCGTAGGTAGTTACGAGCGTAGAATACGTAAAACAATCACACGCGATACAAACGAACACGTTATATATTATAACTTGAAACACGTCTATTACAGACTCTCGGCACGTTCACTGAACTCAACAACTGACTCCTCTCTCGTAACCTAAACAATCCGTCGGCTACAGTATATATAGACATGACAACTTCGCCCGATATGTTCAGGCGAAGTTGTCCATAACTTCGCTTGTTCAACAAGTTCGCCTAGGCGAACTTGTCGACAAATTCGCTTGTTCAACAAGTTCGCCTAAGCGAACTTGTTGACAACTTCGCTTACATACATAAACATAAACTTAAACATAATTACATTACAGACTCGATTACAAACGCTAGACTATGAACTACTGACATTTATGTAGCAACAGACTCCCCCTTGGCAGTAGCTTCATGTCTTTATCTTCAAAGCTCGTGTCTTGTAATCTCTCGTCTTCTCTCTTCATCTCCTCAAGCATGCACTCCCTGTCTAACACATACAGAAACCAACTTCTGGTACTTCTTAGCTTCCTCTTTCCAAGCAGGAATGTAGAAAATCTTCTTAGCATGTAGTACCTGCAAGTCAGCTTGAGACAGATTGACTAAGTGCATAGGATCATACTCTCATGATCTCTTGCTCATCTTCATCCTCCATGACCGCTTCAGCAGTTTCACAATCCACGTACCACCACTTCAAGTCTTTCAAGACGTTCTTGGGCATCACCTTCATCGGCACTTCTTTTAAATGACGGACTTGTTTATACTTCATAACCATCCATGGTTTGCCGTCTGCCCTCATCCCTCTATCTTTGTCTTATACTAACTTCCCTTTCTGAGGCTTCAGAAGTTCAAACTTTTTATTTTTAATGGCCTCCTTCCAAACAATTTTCCCAATTACTCTCGCCATGTTGTCATCACTTCTGTTTATCAGCCTCAGTCTTGCTAAGTCTTTCACCTCACACTCCGGTAAGGTATTCAGGGATCTTAACATCATCTTGAAGTACTGAATGCCGTCGTAACGTTTGATCACAAATAGTTTCAACTTTTCATCGTACAACCAGCATATGATTCCCTTCTTTGATTCTGCATATCCCTTTATATTATACGACTTTTTGAACATCGTCGGTACTGCTGGCTTCTTCGTCTTTACAAACCACTGAGCGCAGCCTTCCTTCCAGTTTGGCTTATCTTCCCACTCAGTGTTGTCAACCGCAGCATCTTCACATATAGTCGACTGTTCAACCACAGGGATCTCATGCTTTACATTTTCTTCAACAATCTCTCCTTCTTCTATCACATTCTCAACCACAATTTCTGCACCAATCTTTTCGATCTCATCGATTGGCAGAACATCATCTTCATTTATCAACTCATCATCCTCTAACATATCGTCTATCTCTTTCAGCGCATCAATCATATCATCAACAATCTCATGCTCTTCAACCACATCCACATCATCACCAACAGCAACCACATCATCACCAGCGGCAGACTCCCCCTCAGCTGTGGAAGCCCCAAGAGCTATAGTAGTTCTTGGCAACTCACCACCTGCACCTTCCGGTGCATTGGGATCATCGTCTTGATCATTTCTTCTTTTCGTCCTCAGCTCGTCGCCTCTACAGCTCATCTCCCCCTAAGATGCCAAGAACACCTTCAAGGCATCTATAACTTTCCCGTGCTCAACCAAGAGGGATGCCTGCAGTTGATTTGCTTCCACTAGGCGTTGAATAGTCTTGGACTGCTCAGCAACAATCCGCTCTAGTGAAGCTATTCGTTCCGAGTCTGAAGTAGGCGTAACCGCAGGTGGTACACTTGGTAACCCTGCAGTGGTAGCAACAACTGTCGACTCTATGAATTGTGCAACAACCTCCGACGTAGTGAGCGTTGGAGGCGGCAACGATACGATCTCCGGAGCCGAGAGTTGTGCTGTGGTGGACGGGATGCTAACAGATGCAGTAGTTGCCACCACAGGAACAACTGTAGCGCTTAAGCTTGTAGTCTGTGCTGTAGAAGGGACCAAAAACATACCAGACAAGGCAGGTGGAGCAAAACGTACCAACCGTGAAGTCTCTCCAGCTCCTACACCCATACCTGTCCTTTCCCTTCGTGAACGCTTTCTCACCAGCTGCACAGCTTCTTCTTCATCATCTTCCTCGTCGTCGTCGTCAACAGTTCTCTTTTGTTTACCAACCGTTCTCTCATGAGTTACCATCATCCTTCTAGCCTCTTCCATCACATCATCAAAATCAGCTTGTGGACCCGAGACTTGAATATTCTCTTGTGGATCAACTCGGTCCATATCAAACAATCCTTGCCCGCCGAACATGGCGTCAAGGTCAATCTCTGCAGCTGTCACAGCAGCAGATACAGCAGGCGCAGCTGATACAGCCTGGGTTGCTGCCGCCTGTTGTGGTCTTGGGTCTCTGAACTCGTCCCCTGCCGCAAGCACATACTCCGGGTTTATAAGGTACCCAAAGAGCGGAGTATGCCTGGGATGCAGCTCAGGCTTGCTTCGTGCGCTGGAAGTGCGACACTGTGCAAAGATACGTTTTGTCACACTTTCCACGTATCGAATAGGGCGTCGTTGAGGCAGC
Source organism: Bidens hawaiensis (assembly GCF_021521415.1). Taxonomy (NCBI): domain Eukaryota; kingdom Viridiplantae; phylum Streptophyta; class Magnoliopsida; order Asterales; family Asteraceae; genus Bidens; species Bidens hawaiensis. The sequence continues at coordinate 1,901,868 of NW_027491029.1, read as the reverse complement.
GTCGGAGCCACATGATTAAAAATCATCTGTAGGAATCGTGGATACATTATAAACCGCTCACGCGCCACAGCCCTTCGTTGCCTATCGATCTCATAAAAGATCATCTGGCTGAAAGAATATCTTTTATTATAAGTCAACGCAGTCATAGCAGACTGCATTGTCGCACCCATACCATCAGTGCCTGCCTTCCGTCCTGACATACATACGATCATGACGTGCATAAGGAAGCGCCACTGATCTAAAAGGAATCCCTTCCTCCGTTGTGTGTCCCCTAAGGGACCAGAATACCCCATCCTGAGGAACGCCCCATCACGGAATGGCGCAACAAACTCCGTTGGGTCATCCCTCGTCTCTTCACCAAACCGCAACGCCACCCGTATTTGTTCAGAAGAAAACTGAACAACTTGACCGTTTACGGTGGCTCGCATAACCGGGGGCTCAACCCGGCAATCGTACTCTACCGTCTGCCAAAAGTCTTCAATATTCGGTACGGAAATAGGCAGTGTAGTTGTTATTGCGTGATATATCCTTGAGCGTAGGAGAAAAGTAATTATCTCCCTGTAGTCCTCCACGCCATTTGCATCTGGGTCAAGTGTTATGAACTGGTTATGAGCTGGGAAGAATTGTCTGAGATAATCACCGTCATCACCTGCACCTCCTGCACTTCCAACAGCAGCCATATCTGCACTAAACGAACCAAGTTAGATAAACGTTAAAGTGTTACACAAGTTCACTTGATTACCAGGAGCGAAGTTGTGATCAAACCTGTATAGGCGAAGTTAAAGGTGAAGCGAAGTTGAGAACAACTTCGCTTCATCTTTAAGTTCGTCTAATTAATTTTAAGTAAAATGGTCTGGGCGAAGTTAGTGATAACTTCGCCTCTTCACAACATCGCCTTAGGCGAATTTAAGTTCCAGGCGAAGTTACGGATAACTTCGCCACAGGCGAACTTAAACTTCGGGCGAAGTTACGGATAACTTCGCCTCAGGCGAACTTAAGCTTCAGGCGAAGTTACGGATAACTTCGCCTAAACCCTAACTTCGCCTGAATCTGAAACGGCAACAGTAGGGTTTATCGAAACACGTGAAAATCGGCGTTTCGATAAGGTTGACAATCTAGAGGCTGAAACATATGTGAGATCACGTCATTAGGATGATTATGAAGTTTATGAACACGTAACATGAGTTTTGAAAATCGGTTTCAAAATCCCGACTGTTCGAGGTTAATAACCGGGTCGAAACGACCCTTGATTAACATGAACGAACTTGTAATATATGATAAAACAACATCTCGAACCTATGATCGGTGTGAAAATCGAAGTAAATAACACGTAATCGAGGTTAAACTCAAGTTCGCCGGAGAATAGTATAAGTGTGGATATGTTCGCTGAAATAATGAACTGATTGACTGTTTGTAATCCTTTTATATAGGCGGAGTTATACAGGCGAAGTTACGGATAACTTCGCCTAGGCGAAGTTAACCACAACTTCGCCTGTTCAACAACATCGCCTATATATTTACAAAATCAAACCTTATAATTTTAACAATTTTCCAATTAAGTTATAAAACTATCCAAGAAGAAATAAATAACATAATCAATTCTAAGTAACCAGTTAAAAAGTTATAAAACTATCTAAGTACAAAAACGTAAAAAGTTTAAAGTATAAGGGATCAAATTTCAGTCTAGTTAGGGACTACCACGGTTTTAGAAAAGATCCGAACAGGAATCATACTAACTACGTGACTGTCACATAGATCCGTGGTTAGCTGTATTATGACATATAGAGACAGGTTGTAAGCAGGTATAACTTAAAGTGGTTTTCATCGTTTCTGTGATACGAGTTAGATTCGATTAAGACTCAAAATTTAAGTGGAAAACAACTCAGAGATTTTGATGTCTCCTATCCATTCTATAAGCGTATTTGGCTTTTCCCAAGTCACCCCGAATTGACCTCGACCCATAGTGTCTGATTAAACTTGTAAATATTCTTGATCTGCTTCCCGTTCTTCACTCTTACTCAATGATTGTGAAGTCTAAAATGTTTCACTAACTCCAAAAATTTTATTTTATTTTATTTTATTTTATTTATTTATTTTTTTAATTTACAAACATAGACTTCAGAGTAGAAATTGACTGCAAGTCCCGAATCTGGATCACTGCAGTATCTCGAAATGCTATCTTCACGGGAATCAGAACACTTACGGGCTCGTGTATGACTGGGTAATCACTTTTCTGCCTATCATGCGGAAAGATATATACGAAGACATGGAAAACTCTTAAGTAGTTTCCACGTAAAATCAAGTATATTTAATTTGTATCACATATACGTTGACACACCATTAAAAATTTACCTTGACATACAATGACTGTTCTAATGCCTTTTAAGCTTAAGAACTTCACTAGTTAAGCACACAAAATTAGTATAAACATCATTTTCCAAGGTTGGATCAATTTCCTGTTAAACATAGCAAATGAACTTCTTACGAAGTATTAGACTTGAAAAGTAATTTCATTTCCCTAAAAAATTTTGACTTCAATCGCCCCGATCACGTCAAAGTCTTCAGGTAAACGGCAATCCTGAAGATCCAATGGATCAACTGGACCGACCACATACAAGTATGTGTCCTTCTAACTAAGTATGAACGACTAATTTTCAGCGACCGAAAGAAAACACATCATAACCGCCCCGGTCACTTTCAGTCATCTGGTTAATGGCGACCCTCATTCTCTACAAATAGAAACGAGGACCAAAACATATCCGAGGATATGTCCATCAAACTGAGGTAACCGACTAATTTTAAGCAATAGTGACGTTTTTTTTTTTTTTTAAATAAACACAAAAAACATGGTTACTCGGGATTGATCATCCCGTTCAGCTCAATTAGGTTTTGAAATCTGGATTTATCAAACGCTTTTGTAAATAAATCAGCGAAATTTTCTAGCGTATCGACCTTTTCGACCTTAATCAGTTTCTTCTCAGCACAATCCCGTATGAAATGATGACGAATGTCAATATGTTTAGTTTTACTATGTTTCACGGGATTGTTAATTACTGAGATGGCAGCAGTGTTATCAATAAAAATAGGAGTGAGTAAGAAATTCAGACCATAGTCGCGCAATTGTTGCTGAATCCACAAAACCTGAGAGCAGCAGTTGGATGCTGCCATATATTCAGCTTCGCACGTAGAGATTGCGACTGATGTCTGTTTCTTGCACTGCCAGGAAACTAATCTTCCACCGAGAAACTGACATCCTCCTGTTGTCGACTTCCGACTCTGATTGCACCCTCCATAATCAGAATCTGTATAAGCAACCTGTTCCACGTCTCCTCCCTTCGGGTACCACAACCCTAGCTTCGGCTTGCCTTTGAGATACCGCAGAATCCTCTTTACACCCTTCATGTGAGATTCCTTTGGGTTTGCCTGAAAACGAGCACAAAGACAAACAGCAAACATTATATCAGGCCTAGAAGCAGTCAAATACATCAAAGAACCTATTATAGCCCGATACTGAGTTGGGTCCACATCTGCGTCACCGTCTATTTCAGCTCCCAACTTGTGGTTGACGCAAATTGGAGTGTCAAATTGAGAACAGTCCTCCATCTTGAAGCGCTTGAGGACATCATGAACATATTTTGTTTGATGAATGAACAACCCATCCTTCTTTTGATCAACCTGCAATCCTAAAAAGAACGTTAGTTCACCCATAGCACTCATCTCAAATCTTTTCTTCATGACGGCCTCAAATTCCTGACACATGGAGACTCTTGATGCAGCAAATATGATGTCATCCACGTAGACTTGAACTAGCAGGAAGTCACTTCCATCTCTCTTCACAAACAGTGTGCTGTCAATCAAACCCCTTTCAAAACCATTCTCTAGCAAGTAGTCCGATAACGTTGAATACCAGGCACGAGGTGCCTGATGTAATCCATACAGCGCCTTGCTCAACTTGTACACGTGATCAGGAAAGTCTGGGTCAGGAAAACCCGGAGGTTGCTCAACATACACAACCTCATCAACTTTCCCATTGAGGAACGCACTCTTCACGTCCAACTGAAACACTTTCATCTTCTTAAAAGCAGCAAACGCCAAAAACAATCTTATCGCTTCCAACCTGGCCACCGGAGCGAACACTTCATTATAATCTATCCCCTCTTGCTGATTAAAACCTTTAACGACCAACCTCGCCTTGTTTCTTATAATAATCCCCTTTTCATCTCTCTTGCACTTAAACACCCATTTTGTGCCTATCGCATGCACATTCCTTGGTTTTTCAACCAAAGTCCAAACTTCCATCTTCTTAAATTGAGCCAACTCTTCTTGCATGGCCTCGACCCACAAGCTGTCCTTAAGAGCCATTTGATAATTTTTCGGTTCAATCTGGCTAATAAAGCATGAGTACAAACATTCGTTCATTATACCCGTTTCCTTAATGCTTGTATAAACACAGGTGTGCTCATTCAAGCTACTTCTGGTTTGTACACCGGAGGACACATCACCTATAACATTCTCCAAAGGGTGTTCTTTGTGAATTCTCGTGGTCGGAACAGCACCGACATGCAAATTATCTTCTAAATTAGAAGAGAGCTCATCAATGGTTGTTTCTGGCTGAGAGTGAAATGGATTGATAAACTCTTCTTCAGGAGAGACAGCAGGGGAACCGATAGAATTTGATGAGGAAGGTTGACAATCATCAAATAGCTATCTATGTGCCAAATTTTCCTCCTCATCTAGAATCATCTTCGTAGAAACACGTTCTTCTTCTTCTGTACAAAACAAATCAGGTATGTTAAAAGACTTGAAGAGCCTATCATAGTCGAAAATCCCAGGAGGTCCGATGCTCGGTCTTGGTGATCTGTAACTCGTAATGTCGGTGTTACATACCACCTCAACCTTGCCGTTCGTTGTATTAAAGACACGCCTGTTGGGAGTCCCAACTTCATAGCCGACTAAGATTCCTTCATCGACTGCTTCACCAAACTTTGAATGTGCCTTTAAAATTGAACACGGGGACCCGAAAGCTTCAAGTCCACACAAATTGGGCTTTCTCCCATGCATAAGCTCGTAGCATGTTTTATTAAGTCTCTTTACCGTTAAAACTCTATTCAGTACATAGCAAGCTGTAGAAACAGCTTCAGCCCAGAACACCACCGGAAGCTTCGAATCAGCCAGCATAGTTCTGGCTCCTTCAATTAAAGTTCTATTCTTCCTTTCAGCGACTCCATTCTGTTGCGGAGTATACGGAGCGCTGAATTGGTGTTCAATCCCTCTTGACAGACAGAAGATCTCCATTTCAAAATTTTTAAACTCGGAACCATTGTCACTTCTGATGAACTTCACTCGTTTATCCATGATGTTCTCAACTTTGGTAATCAGATTCTTCACCATTTGAGCCGTTTCGTCCTTTAATTTCAGGAAGTATACCCACGAGTATCGTGAGTAGTCATCAGTGATCACCAAGCAATAAGTTGTACCACCTAGACTTCTTACATTCACAGGACCGAAGAGATCCATGTGAAGCAGCTCTAGTGTACTGGCAATTGAATTTACTTTCTTGGTGAGATGGGACTTCTTGTGCTGCTTTCCCTTTTTGCACGCAAGACATTTGTCTTCAAAATTGAAACTTTTTAAGGGAACACCCAACACAAGCCCATGTCTGACAATATGGTTCATCTTCCGAAGATGAATGTGCCCCATTCTCCTATGCCACAGTTCAGATTCCGATTCACTTGCTTTCGTCAAAAGGCACGATTCTTCCGTTGACATTTCAGTTGAACTTAAATCCATCATATACGTATTTCGATCACGTGGAGCCTTCATTACTATCCACTCCTCTGGTATTTGAAAACCAGGCTTCAACACAATCGCATCAGTCTTCGTGAAGTGTACGGTATAATCTTTACCACAAATCTACGACACACTCAGCAGATTGTGCTTCAGTTCTTCAACAAAGTTCACATTTTCTAACGTCATCTTCCCGTTAGTTACCGTACCCCTTCCTGTTATTTTGCCACCACTCTCACCGGCAAAACTGACTCTTGCTCCTTGAACAGGTTTTAAATCTTGTAACAAATCCTTGTTACCAGTCATGTGCCGGGAACAGCCGCTGTCCACAACCCAAAGATTATTGGACGCCCTGTTCAACTGTTCCTGCACAAACAAAAGAGATTATTAAAATTTGGGGACCCAAGACCTCTTGGTCTTGGGTCGATTAACCTTCTTAACAGAACTCACACACCTTGGCTGACCAAAATTAGCATTAGAAAAATTTCCACGAGTCCTAACAGGATACCTCCTTGGAGACTGATAGTGAGGCCAACCAAACCGACGAACATTAAGAGAATCAAAAGAATTATAGCATTTGGTTTGGTTATTAGTAGTGTAAAAACGAGATGTGTTTCTTTGAAAACTTGTATTATCTCTCAAATTTGAATGGTTTTCATTTTTAACATTTAAACGATTACCAAAAACCTTAGTCTCAGTTTTCGAGGGCCTCAACTCTCTGAAACGCTGCTTCAGAGGGCAATCAGCAACAAGGTGCCCTGTTTGATTACATCTAAAACAACACCTATGTTCAGCTTTCTTTTCAGTAGATGTTTTAGATGTGGAGGCAGTATTACCAACCGTACGTCTCACATAAGGTGGGACATATGGGTTGAGTGGAGTACTCCTTTTAGTTGATTTAACTTTTTCTCCACTAGTGGGTAACACTTCCTTCTCTTTTGTCTTATCCGACTCGGATGACTTATCCGAATCAGATGAGACTGGACTTGAAATAGAAATTTTAACTTTTGAGACAGGCGAACTTGTTTCGCCTTTACTAACTTCCGGTACTTTACCAGTTTCCTTAGCAGGACCTGTCTGATCAGCTACAAAATTAACAGATTCATGAACACTAGGATTGAAAGTATAATTATGGTTATAAGGTGGTGGAACCTCATGGTAACCAATTCCTCCCCTCTTAGGTGAGGAACCTTGATCACTAACGAGGTGATCAAGAATAGCAGAGGAATTCTGGAATTGCTCCAGTTTCCCATTTAGTTCCACCACTTTTACCTGGTGATCAGCAATCTGTTTTTCTTTCTCAGCGATTAACTTGGTTTTCTCTTCTAAAACCTCGTAGCTTAGATCGATCACATCAATTTTTTCAGCTAATTTTGTTTTTAAACTTTTAACGTCTTTTTCACAAGCTTTAATTTTTATTTTATAATTATTTTCTCTTGTCTTTGTGAAGTGATGATCTTCTTTCAAGGTTTTAAATTCGGCATCCAACTTAACATACTGATCAGTAATTGTAGCAATTTGTTCAGACAAGTTCTCACATTTAGTACAGATAGGTTTAGTACATACCTCGGAGTTCTGGTCATCATCTATGAAAGCTTTTTCATTTTCAGCAGCTTTCATACATTCTTCAGCTGCAACCTTCGCCATGTGTTCCTGCTCAAAGAGTTCTCCAGAGAACATGTTCCAGTTGTATTCACCAGCATCAGACATCATGGCATTATTCCCATTGTTATTTCCACTTTGCTGTGTAGTCCTCCCCTGACTACGTTCTACACGTGCATTAGTGCACTCCTTTGCAAAGTGTCCATTTTGTTGACAATTGTAACACCTCACCCTTGACTTATCAAATCCTGGCTTTCCACCTACGAACTTTTTGCCAGTCTTCTTCATGAAACGCTTCACTCTTCTGACTATCATCGCCATCTGCCACTGCAGATCCATCTCCTCCAGATCATCAGGATCGATCTGGTCATAGTCTTCTTCCAAAGCAGCAGGGTCCACAATCTTCCCTTGTATGTAGTTCTCGTAAGAAGCAATAAAAGATGCATAGAGTGCAAACTGCTCTTCAGCAGATTTGACACTCATTGGCATCTTAGAGTAGTTATTGCTTGAAGCACTGGGAGAGAAACTACTCTTGGATGCTTGAGGTTTCGAAGCACTTGATCCTCCAGCAACAAAGCAAACATCACCGTTCATGTTTACTGACACATTTCCTTCATGAGAAGAGTTAGAACCTGACTCTCCTTTGGAGTAGTAAGCAGCAGATTCAGACTTCGAACTTGAGCCTGAGTTAACTTTGGCACCATACATACCAGGGTCTTGAACCTGATCCGTTGGTGTCTCTTTACGAACCATATTAAGCTCAAAGGTTCTGAGCTTGTTTACTGCTGTCTCCAAGTCATAATCAGGAAAGTCTTTGTCTTCCCTCATTAGAACAGTGTACATTTCCCACTTCGGTGGGAGAGCATCGAGAAGCTTCTCAACTATTTCCTCCTCTCTGTAAGCAATAGAATAGTTGTTCAGCTCTGTCATTAGATGATAATATCGGGTGATAATATCATCGAGCGATTCGTTCTTCAAATACTTGAAGACAGAGAACTGAGTCTTTAACAGCTTAATCTTCGAGGCGCGAATACCCACGTTCCCTTCGAATCTATTCTCAAGAGCATCCCAAAGCTCTCGTGCAGAAGTGTACTTCCTGAATGTATGGAGAATCTCTTGAGGAAGAGCCATAGTAATTGCAGCATGGGCCTTGCTCTCGGCCTCATACATCTTTTTCTCTTCTTCCTCCATCTTGCTGTACTTCTTTACCACATCCCGACCTTCGTATTCCATTGTCGGTGGAATATATCCATCCTGGATGCACACCCACATCTTTGCATCTTGGTATTTAATATACTGAATGAACCTATCCTTCCACGCCACAAAGTCGGTTCCTTTCATCAACCTTGGGGCCTTAGTAGCCGACCCCGCTTCAACTTTCATTTTGACTAACTCTGAGATGTTAATCGGCGACATCTTCTCGAAAACAAGAAAAACCCGAAAAAAACAAAAATTCTTCCAAACAGTACTATAGGCGAAGTTAAGGATAACTTCGCTTAAGTGTTAACTTCGCTGGAAAATCCTTAAATTCGCGTGACTTGGCGAAGTTGAGAATAACTTCGCTTAAGGTAAGCGAACTTAGGAGGTAAGCGAAGTTGAGGTTAACTTCGCTTAGGCGAACTTATGAGGTAGGCGAAGTTGTGGTTAACTTCGCTCAACCTTATATCTTCGCCGAAACCCTACTTCCAGCGTCGGCAACTTCGCCTGAAGAACAACAACTTCGCCCGAAGAACACTGAAAATATTCAGATCTGTTTTCGACGATTTAGCAGTTTCCGGTCGGTGTGACGGCTTGAATATGACTGTATAAGGTGAGTATAACACAATATCAACGAAAACGCGTCCCGCGAATAGGTCAAACGAGACGTTTTCTACACCCGCGTGAAATCCCGAACCACACAATCGAGCCAAAGCTCTGATACCAATTGTAGGTTCCCGGACGGATCTTACACGGGATATCGCTATCTACGTAGGTGCGGAATCCCTGCGTAGGTAGTTACGAGCGTAGAATACGTAAAACAATCACACGCGATACAAACAAACACGTTATATATTATAACTTGAAACACGTCTATTACAGACTCTCGGCACGTTCACTGAACTCAACAACTGACTCCTCTCTCGTAACCTAAACAATCCGTCGGCTACAGTATATATAGACACGACAACTTCGCCCGATATGTTCAGGCGAAGTTGTCCATAACTTCGCTTGTTCAACAAGTTCGCCTAGGCGAACTTGTCGACAAATTCGCTTGTTCAACAAGTTCGCCTAAGCGAACTTGTTGACAACTTCGCTTACATACATAAACATAAACTTAAACATAATTACATTACAGACTCGATTACAAACGCTAGACTATGAACTACTGACATTTATGTACCAACACACTTGTTGATTGTTTCATAAAATAGGGTTTTGTTAGGTCATTTACTGTGTTTTTTTGACTAATTTGTGATTAAATTCGAATAAGATCATAGAAACAATAAAACTAATTAAATAAATAAAAGTGAGCTGCTAGCCTAGAAAGCTGTAAGGTGATAGGTTATTGATAGATCTTTGCTGGTCAGGATTGCTAGATTTAGTACTCCGTAAGGATTCCGTCTAGGTTTGATTGTCAACTTAGTCTATTAAGTCAGTTGAGTCTACTTAGCTATCTTTGATTTTCGCGCTGTAAGGTAGGATTTCATTATAAATATGCTTAAACATAAACAATTAAATAACCGTAAGGAAGTTTGATATTTAAAACTGGTGCGTCTTAGAACTTGTTCGAAACTCATAGGTGTCTTCTTGGAGGTTCTAGGGTTCTGTTCGGGTTTTCTGTCAAGGGTTTATCTTACGATCCCAGTTCCAAAACTTTAGTTCCCATTTAATCGATAGCCATAACTTAGGGGATTCTAGCCTAGGTAGTTACTTCCATCATCTGAATTAATCTAAGTAATTTATTAGTTTATTCATATATTAATTAATTAGGGTTTTAAGTTTATTAATAGAATAATCATTTTAGGTTAAGTAATCATTAGAGTTTATTATTTCATTAATTAGTGTTTACTTTTAGTTTAATATTATTTAGTTTAACCCCCCCCTAAACAATATTAATAAATAGTCGTGTCTTTTAGTCGAGTCTAATTTGCTAGTTACGTAATTTAGAGAGTCCCGTGGGTTCGATATCCGGACTTACTTAGCTATACTATAGTGGACCGGTACACTTGCCGGTTAGTAATTTAAGTTAAGTTTAAGAGTCTAGAGTATTACTTAGTGTCTAGTTTTAGCGTATTTTTATTTGACTACTTTTAGCACATCATTTGGTGTGATATTATTTGGCTTAATAAGTTTCACACCCTTACAGAACACTCCAGGAAGGTAACCGGGTCTCGAGGTTAATTGAGATTTATGCGCATTGCACTTCCATAGGCTCGCAAGCCTTGGTATCAAGGGTTCGGTAAACAAGTGCGTCCCTCTTACTGTTTACTACATATCCGTCCCACGAATCATCCTCAAGGAGAGGGGAGTAAAAGGTGGGATTTCTTAAGGAATTTCCCGATTAAAAATCGTCCTAGAGTTTTTAAAAAATAATTTACTTTAGAGTGAGGCATAGCCTCAGAATAAGTGTGTGCTTTTGTGTACAATTGTATATGATAAACAATATAAATATGCTAAGCTACGTACAAAAATTTTAACAAGCAGGGTGCAAGTATAAGAACACGTATAGAGACCCTAAGCATGCTACTAGGTCGTTATGTCTAACCACCTGTCTTATAGCCTTCGGCTCTGATACCAATCTGTCACACCCCAACCTACGGCGAAACATCCAGGGCGTGACGTTACTGTATCATAGCTTAGAAGACATTAAGTAAAATACACATGTAAATATCTAAATTATTCATTCAAATATCAAATTTCAAAAGCACAAACGTTGTCTCAATACCTTTACAAATAAATATTCAAAGCAACTTAAAATAAATGTGTTCTTCATTCATCAAAGAAACCTAAGGTATCATCTAGAATTCAATACTTGATTCATCCAATAAAGCTACCTGCGTCATGCGTGAAAATATATATATTTGTCAACATAAAGTTGAGCAAGTAAATCACAGTTTTGTGTATATATAATATTTAAAAAGACAATTCCATGCGATAATTTTAAATCACTACAACTAGTATAACAATAAGTAAACGTTGTCATTTCACCCGAATCATATTGATAACGAGTTATTTCGACGGCGTACGATCATACTATTGGGAATGAGGATGAGGATGAGATACCAACCATCACAACAAAAGCAAACACATAGTCACATTCACACGTATCAACTAATCGAGAAATTTGAATTCACGCATATATTGGAATCGTAGTGAAAATCTATAATAAGTTTGATTGTGAACGCATAACGCCCCCAAAAATGTAAAACGATAAAAAGGGGGATGTGAATTTACTTACCTTATAGAGTAGGATAAGTGAAGATGTGTTGGCGATAGAATATTAAACAAACAGCGATTTAGCTCCTCGAGATACATCGAAGAAAGACCCTATTTGTTAATGATAATATAAAAAAATAGTTATAACATATTTTACTACAAGACTTATGACGGATCTTGGATTTCGATGACGTTATTACTATGTAATTAGTCTTATTATCATACGGTTGTTGTGTTATTATTATTACTATTATTATTATTATTATTATTATTATTATTATTATTATTATTAGTATTTAATTATCATAATTATTGATTTGCGTTTAAGTTTGATAAGTAAAATAAATATTTTATATTAACGGAAAAGTTAAACAGAATATTTGAATATTTGATACAATTTGGTTCGTTAACGAGAGTCGTAAAAAGAAAATATACATCTTATTTATTAAGTGTATGTTTATAAGGTATATAGTTATATATATATATATGCAGACTCAATTATAAAATTTAAACAAGTATATTTACATAAATATGAAAAGAAAAGAGTTGTTTCGGAGTTCGTTTTGTCAACATAATGTTTATTTAATGTTTTGAACACCAAAAATAATAACAAAAATTACTAAGAAAAACGACAACAACAAAAAAGCAAAACCGAGCCTGGGGAGACTCGAATCCGCATCCCAAAGCCAATTCAAAGGTCTTAGCGTATATGCACCTTCCACTGGGGCAGGTGTCTAACACGTTAATATCTTGAAACCCATTTAATATATATTGTATCTAATTTACGTTCTTTCCCCTTATGACCCCCAGAACTGAAATTGTCCAATTCGTACATAGATTGGTTAAATTGAGTTGGGGTTATCCTTAAATGGTTAAAGGAGATCATGAAGCATGCTTTTATTACCTGTTATGGTGAAGAATTGACGGGGAACAAAGAACAAGTGGCACGGCTCTGGTTTGGTATTGAACGATCTTGTCGACGGCTGGTGTGATAAAATTAAGTTAGGGTTTAGATGCGTCTGACAATAAGGAAGGCGCGGTATCGTTTAATTGAATTATACTGGCGTTTTTATAGTGTTTTAGGGACATCTAGGCCGCGGGTCGTTATAATCGAATTAGCTGTTAATTGGTCATATTTCTATAATTAAAAACGTCGGTAGGATGCGATTAAGGTAGGCTAATGATTTGATTTCGTCAATTACTTGATTTATCCCGTAAATTATGGTATAAGAAATGCTGGTGGGGGGGGGGGGTATATCGGTGACGGGAGAGGGAGAAAGGGGGGGGGAGGAAATGTATTTTGTTTATTTACACATTGGTCTTTGATCTATGGTGTTGGATGCATAAGGGGATTAAGGTTGGTTGGAGATTGTTTTGGTACAATATTATAATTATAATCAAATAAATAAATAAATAAAATACTAAACAATTGCGGGATTTATTGATAAAATATCCGAACCCGGGTCGGGTAATGATTACAAGTACGAAAGATTCGAAAACCCAAAATGTTACACTCTTGGTGGATTTGGTTGTCCAATGCATGAAGGAGATCGAAGGCATAACAAGAATGGAATAAGTCTTTTAAATATTTGAAATTCAAATATTTAATACATTAAACAATTATATTTAAATATCTAATTTAATAAACTTATCCTAAGTTTATAAAAACTAACAACCTATCTTGACTACGTTGTTAATTAATCTTCAATGTATTAGTCCAGTGATTTGTTCATCTTCATGTTGGTGTAGAAATATTAAAGACTTAACTTTTGTAGACATAAACTTGATAATCTTGATTTTGGATGTGTGTAATCTTGATTAAATTTTATGTTGCTTAATAGTGACTAATGATGATCAATCAAGTGTTAAGGGACATATGTGTGATATATAGTTATGAATGATGAACTATAACTAATTTATGTCACATTGTCTTAATTAAGTCATTATCAAAACATTAAGGTTGATAAAAGTTTAAACCATTGTTTTCCCAACATAATGGTTACAATGTGTGTGGTCTAACGACCTTTAGGGCTTCGATGAGATCATGTTCACATAAAGATTTGTATATTGTTTTTCAATTCTCATGTTAAATATGTGATGTACGTTTTTTACCGCCTAAGTTATGAAAACAGTAAAAAGGGATTGTGAGACTCACATGGTGAGTATTAAATCATTTATGCTAGCACATTAAAAATATTTGATGCAGCGTACTAATAGAGAATGAAGGTTATCACCTTGATTCTTGGAATACCCGTGAAGATCCTTCCCCAAACCCAAAAGTCAAGAATTTGAAAAGATAAAGTTTTTTTTATTCAATATTGATCAATGATCAGTCATAATACATTCACAGCATACTAATAGAGAAGCCAAAATAGGTTTGGGCCGAAACAAACAGCCAAAGGCCCAACAACAGCCCAAAACAAAACACAAAAAGTAGACGAAAAACACAAAAGTGGCCCAAAAGTATATCTAGAAGCCTTATTTCGGAAAAAAATCGGGATAACCTGCCTATGGTAGTTACCACAACGTGGCCCACGTTCCAACGGTCGTTTTGACTGATTCCTAGCAACGTTGACTATTTGATAGTTTATACTTGATTATTAGTCTTGTGATTCATTTATCGAGCAATCTTGTATTTCGAGTAAGCTTCCTTCAATGTATTTTCTTAGCTTTATTTCTAAAAATAACCTATAATTTTTTAATAAAGCCCAAAATGAGTAACCTTTGAGAAAGTGGAAGGTTCATCGCAAGCTTTGAGTAATTACTTTTCCGAGCAAGGTTTTGTAAATGAACTTTATCGAGCAGGGTTTTAAATGTGAACATATTAAAATGGTTAATAGTACTGTTTGATAACTATTAACTCACTACACAACAAAATGAACTTAAAAGCCTGAAACGAAGGCCCGTAGCCCAAGTTAAGCCCATTTTCATGCAGCCCCTTTTGAAGCGCGATCTTGGGCCTCCAGAAACTTAGTGGCCTGGTAATCTACACTAGGGCCCACATCAATCTTTTTGTGAACAGACCTAATGGTGTCCTAAAACATGTAAAGATACGTTAAAGCCCAATAAATGTTTCTAACATATCATTTGGTATATGAATTAATATAAATGACATAAAATAAATATTGTATGAAACTTGTGTCGGATTTGTAAATGATTGCTTTTAATCCGGATATAACTCGTCTTAATATATAAATAAGTGTGTGTGTGTAGTGGAAAGTTAATGTGCAAATAAAATTTACATGCTAATTGTGAAAATCATGTAGAGTAATTATATATACAAGTCGAGTAATTACGTAACTACATCATAGAGTAATTATGTATTACTCTATGATGTAGTTATATAATTACTCTACTTGATTCTCATAATTAACATGATAATTTCATTTGTATTTGATCCAAACTATATATATATATATATATATATATATATATATAAGAATATAAACTCGGCTCATTATTTAATGTAATAATACAATAATTATCTTTCCATGTAATTATTCTCGAAACAGTATATTAATCCGCTTCAAGGCTATATGTATAATAATTTATATCTTCGTATCCAAAATACATATTTTTCCCGAAAATGATATGACTTTTCTTTATCTTATATTAAGACATCATATGTCACAAAAAACATTAATGTTTGTTATAAATCTTTATAGGGTTTTAAAAGCTATAATTTAATACAAAAGTGACATTACTAAAATTATATTAATAACTACTTGTTTATATAGACGATATATATAAAACACACACACACACACACACATATATTTATATATATTAAATATATGATCCAAAATTATTATATATATTGTTTGTTTCAAATCCTGCATAAGAAGTTGTATTTAGTGCAATGCAATTTGTATCTTTTCCATCGCCTTCTTTAGCCTGCACGTATCTACCTTATCACTATTTCTTTATACTTGACCTATTTGCCTTATCCCAATGATAAAATCGGCAGTTCAATCGGTGTCGTCTCCTTCTAAGTTCCATTGGTGTAGTTTCTATATGTATTTGTTACAGCCTCCAGCCTCTTGTGGCTCATATTGCGTCACCGTCGACAATGGTTTGCAACACCAACAACCACAATTTGGAGGCCCAGTGTTGGCTCCAATGGGTGGTTCCAACACCGTGGATAATGATTTCACCCCCCTCACACAATTTTCAAAGATTATGTTTGCTATTGCTTTCAAACTATGATGGTTTTATACCTGACTTAGTTGCATATATTTCTTTCGTTTTTTAGAGAGAAATAAAGGGATGGCGGGGTGTTGTCCGCCGTTTTCAGTGGCTTCGGCCGTCTATGGTAACGGAGAGACTATTATGTGCAATGCCATACTTCTATCATGACGTTAGATATTCTGCACATGGGGTGTTTGATGAAATGGCCATCTGTCCATAGTGTGGTGTTGCCCCGACATTTCCTGCGGCTCTGGCTGTCTATGGTAAGAAGGATGCACAATATGCAATGCCTTGTGTCTATTATGACTTTAGATACAGGACACATGAGGTGTTGGATAAAATGCATGTATGTTTTTTTCGGCTTTAAAAAGGTCGTGATGGTTTTCTAAGCTTATGTACAATGCACATAAGGTGTTTGGCGAAACGCTTTGACGATTGTGCTACACCTTTAGGATTTTTAGGCGGTGATGATGATAGGATCTTGACGTGGATATTGTGGCACTTGTAAACATGCAACTACAGTTGCAGCCATGAATATGATCTGAGCATAACGTTAGATTATTGACACTTGTTACCGCTATCTTAACATCATCAAAGTCAGTGACGTGGTTAAACCTTGGCATCTCTAGAGAAATGAATGGAGTTGTACAAGACAAGATTGAGAGTTCTAACTTCATTATGATTAAATTATGTCGATTTGGTTAGATAGCGATATTGGGAGGTTGCACACCCGGCTCTATGGGCCTAGGTGTGACACCATAGTTATTACAAGTTTTGTAAATATGTAAAAGTTGTTTGCGTAGCGGATGTTTTTGTTTTATTAAAATAATATTATGCTGAAAAACTTCATGGATTAACACCCAATGTTCATACAAAAGATAAATTTAAAAAACAATAATTTACATATGTTTTACTAATCTATATACATCCGAGTCGTTCGATCTTCTAATAGCTTAACCACCTTCTTCTATCCTCTAATATAGATTACGTGTAAAATGCTGATGAACAAGTTGACTCTAAAATATTTATGTGAAACCTTCAATTCATACTCGAAACAATCAGCAACCCTGTAGACCGGCGTACTATATATATGCACATAGTCAATCTCACACAGCCCTGTAAACCACCTCAATGAGACGGGGACATAATGCTAAGAATAGTGGGATATGCCTACCCTCTTCCCACATATGCGTGGATCAAACACATATATAACTAGCTTGAATACCAACAAATACTAAAGTTTTTGGTATCTTCATTCCCATGAAAAATTGGTTTCTGTGTAAATGACCCATTTAAAGAGTTTCTAACGTTTGGGTGTATTCACGCTTGTTGATGATGATCAATACAATACAGATTTATACTAGTGCATTACCTCATACCTATCGTAACAATAACTTGTAAATATCTATACTTGCTTGTGAGTATAGTTTTTAACTCGTATACTCTTTTTGTGCTAGTTTGAAACCTTGTTAAAACGTTTAAATTTGATTAAAAGGTTCAAAACATAAAGTCTATCAAATAACGATTTTTGGTTTGATACGGACTGTCTAATGTATGAGACGGTCGGTCTTATTTTAGAATTTGACACTTCTATTGTGATAGGGGTCAAAATCTGGTTAGATGGTCCATTGTGATGAGAATGGCTATCTTATAATGAAACGATCCGTGTAATCATTTTGACAGGCCTTCAAACCCGTTAACCTTTACCCATATTAAAAATCATTTGTGACGGACTGTCACAATGGTGAGACGGTCCATCTCAACTGTTTATGCAAGCCCGTTTATGTAAAAATTATAATAAACATGTTTCTGATACTCGTTTATGATTTTGAAGCCTCCTATGTAATGCATAAATGATGTTAGCATTATTCCAACATGATTTTGTCAAGGTCTGATTCCCTAAGCCTCGTTTATGGATTTAACAAATGAAAACGAAATTTTACGAAGATTAGAACATGTTTACCTTGATTCTAAGGAACCTAATAATGACTTCGAATAGCTTCTAAACTTCTTGAAAGATTGGAAAGAACCTCCTTCTGGTTATAACACCTTCTTGGTTGTTGGAAATTGCTTAAACACCAAACTGACTTCAAAACAAGGTTTAAACGTTTGTAGAGTGTTTGTATATGGTAACCAGATGTTTGGAATGATTTTGAAAGAGTTCATGCATACTATACATAGCCAATAAGCCTGAAAGCATGATAAATATGCGTTTGACATGTTATGGCATGAGTTGTCAACATTATTGTTAACACAACATTAATATGGACCGTCAGAAGTTGAGACGGTCCGTCTCATCATATCTTCACTAATAAGTTTACCTTGATATGAGGCTGTCTCAAATAGTAGGCATCTATTACGATCGGTCTCAATAACAATATTTAACAGATAAGTTATGCACGATACAAACCGTCCCAAAGATGAGACGATCCATCTCATCTAACTTTTGCCTATTTACACATTTAACCATGAAATATAAGTTTATCTTAATGACCAATTGGTCCCTAGACTTCTAAAGTTGTCAAAATTGGACGGGAATTTATCAGGGAGTTACATTTCCCCATCTTGGAATGAATCTCGTCCTCGAGTTTGCACGGTACGTGTGGGTATTTCTTTCTCATTACATATTATAACTCCCAGTTAAATTCGGGACCTCTTCGAGAGTTCAATCTTACTTTGACTAATTTTAACTTGCACTTCTTAAGTCTTTTAACTTTGAAATATTATATTTGTAAAGGTGTTCTACTAACTAATTTTCATTAATTTTTCCATTTCTCAAAGGCATAGCTGGAGTTTATCAGTTAAACAATTACACAAGTTAGAGACATGAAATAAATCATGTACTCCACGCATATCTTCGGGTAAGCTTAAATGATAGGCAATTGTACTGATTCTTCATAATATTTCAAATGGTCCAACGAAACGAGGACTTAATTTCGTTTCTTACCAAATCATATAACGCCTTTCCAGTGAGATACTTTTAACATCATCTTATCGCCATCTTGGAATTATTATCGCTTACGACAATTATCGACATAAATAAATAGTCTATCTCTAGCTGTTTTGAGATGTTTTCGAATTTGAAGTACTTTATATGTTGTTTCTCGGACTACTTTTGGTCCACATGTTTGATTATATCCAATACATACCAACACTTACGTTCGTATAACCCTTCGAATAGTGCAGCCTTAATTCTTGTGTGATAACTATTTTCGTACGAAAATTCCATCAAAGGGAGATGGTCATCCCAACTACCTCCTAAATCTATCACACATGATCAGGGCATATATTAAAATGTTTAAATTGTTCTTTTCACTCTGCCCATCTTTTTAGGGATGATATGCAGTGCGAAGATTCAAATGAGTTCCTAACGCATTTTGGAAACTTTTCCAAAATTTAAAAGTAAATTGACTGTCTCTATAAAAAATGATAGATAATAGCACGTCATGTAATGATACGAAGTTGTCTATATATAGGCGTGCCAGTCTATCCGTTGGAAATGATTCTTTGATCGGTAAGAAATGGGCAAATATGGTTCATATATCAACAATAATCCGTATAGTATCATTCTAATGTGATGTCCTTGGAAGATTCGTGATAAAATCCATGGTTATCATATCCCATTTTCAGACATGTATCTCTGGTTGTTGCAGTAAACCTGTTAGTTTTTGATGTCCGACCTTGACATGTAAACAAGTCAGACACTTAGCCACATATATGTCTCTATATCTTTTCATGTCATTCCGCAAGTAGTTTTCTTAAAATTATGATACATTTTATCACTACTGGGGTGCATCATAACTTAGATTTGTGAGCTTCATTCACAATCTTTTCAAATAAGTCTGTTACGATTGGTACCCAGATTCTATTTCCAAGTATGAGAACATCATCGTCACTTTTGACCAATGAGTCGATGGTACCGTTTCATTTTTCTACAACAATTTGATTTTCCTCTATTGCTTGTTTTTTTAGCATTCTTTATCTTTTTTATTAGATCGACTGGAGTTCTGATATCAATGCTCTAACTCTCTTGGGTTTCTCATACCTTTTACGAATTAATGCATCAGCCATAACATTTGCTTTTCCTTCACGATAGACTATTTCACAGTCATAATCATTCAAGGTTTTCATTCATATTCTTTGACACATGTTTGGTTCTTCTTATCAAAGATATGTTATACACTTTTATATTCAATGTACACTATATATTTAAATCCATCGAGATAGTGCCTCCATAATTTCAGCATGATTATTATGGCACCCAACTCTAGATTATGAGATGTATAATTCTTTTCATGTACTTTCAACTGACGTGAAACATAAGCTATAACTTTGTTTCTTTGGATAAGGACACAACCCAAACCTGTAAGAGAAGCATCACTGTATATAACAAAGTCTTTTGAACTTCTAGCAATGCCAATATATGTGCATTTGTAATCTTTTGCTTTAGCATATTGACTGCTTCTTGTTGTTTTGTTCCCCTTTCATATATAATATTCTTCCGAGTTAATCAGGGGAATTGCTATTTGAGAGAAATTTTCTATAAATCTTTAGTAATATCTTGCCGAACCTAACAAAATACATACTCTGATTGGCAATATGGGAATCTTTGAGTTGCTTCAAATTTTGCAATATCTACCAGAATACCACTTGCGGTTACAACATGGCCAAGAAATTGTACTTCGTGAAGCCAAAATTCACACTTGGAAATTTTGGCATACAGTCTCTCGTTTCTAAGTAATTCAAGCAAGATCCAGAAGTGAACTTTGTGATCTTACTCATTTTTAAAAATAAATGAGTATAGCATGGATGAATATGATTGCAAATTTATATAAATAGGGTTTACAAATTCTCTTAAGTATGTCCATGAATGTGACTTGAGCATTAGTAAGTCCAAACAGCATTACCGTGAACTCATGTTGTCCATACCTTGTTCTGAATGTGGTTTGGGGTATATCTTCCTCTTGGACTTTCAATTAATAGTAGCCTAGTGATGTGGCTTATGCGTTGCGGTTAAATATGAAAGAGATTGGATATTTAGCTTTTGCACAAGATCGTATTTTAAATTTATAAAAATGATTTCTACAACGACTAAACACACACAAAATAGGCAAGTGTACCTATCGTATATGTACAATAGTATTGGTAAGAACCAAGTATCGATCCGTGGACACAAATGTTTCTAATAATGAACTGTCGTTTTACTTTAATAGGAGGTTTTAATCATTTTAAGGTTAACTTTTGAACTTTTATAAAATATAAATACTTAAATATAATATATAGGTGACCAAGACGAGAGATTCTAAACAGTAATTCAATTATATGAAGGTTACCATCAATGATCAAGAATCTACTCCATTTTATCATTGATAATTAATACGTAAACATGTGGTAAAACTTGCCGTAATAATATATGATAGATAGCTCCTCATTTCTAAGAGAACATTTATGACAAAAAGGGAGTAGCATGCGCATTTTAAAGTCAACCCTTTCCTAATGTCATGCTACCTTGAGAACGACAATTTAAGTTGGCAAGTAGTTTCGTAAAGTAGAAAGATTAGGATTGACTCTGATTTCTTAAATACCAACTCTAACAACTTTGGGTGGTTGTAGTTTAGTCACACAACCTCCCCTTGGTTGATTTAAGTAGGTATACCTACACATTTCATTAACATATGATTTCTTTAACTAGCATGATATCCTAAGCAAAGCCCATTTCGGATTACCAAGACTTAGAGAAATAGATCATAACTTATATCTCATCATTTCTAAATACAATATAAGGATCCATGTTTCGATAAGTTATCAAAGTATTTCTATCTTTAAAGAACATGAATCGATCATGAATGATTGCCAATATAATTGAAAATCACCAACTTTGAATTTGTTGATTTAAGATGGTGAAACATAACTCATCAAAAGATAATTGTAAGATAACCATGTACTTTACTAGACTAACCCACATGTTTTATATAACTATCAAATAAAACAAAGCTTTTTCATAGATATTAGATGATAAATGGAGTTTAGCTCATAATGAGCATGGTTATGAACATTAGAATGGGATGATAGTAACAAACACATGATTAAACTAGAACAATCTAACAAAATATGGATTTATCTTCCTTCTTAATGATGATGATGATGGTTGATGATGATAACCTCCAAGCCTTCTTACTCTTCACTAGATCTTCAATCTGAGTGTTAGTGGATGTTTTTAAAAGTGAAAACCAGATAGAACTCTCTCCAAGGCACACCAAATGAGTGCAATATGAGCTACTATTTATAGGCAATCTGGAGTGTGAAACACGGCCCCGTGCTTACGTGGGCACGCCCCCGTGTATTTTTATGACATGTGCCAAATTCATTTTGTCTTACTGGGACATTCTTGTGTTTGGATGGGTTGGGGGAAGCATGCTCGTGTGGACCTTACTGGGGTGTCCTCTCTTGTCGGGCTTAGGGACACCGGGTTTGTTGCTAGGCAGGCCGTGCTAAAGGCAGAAGCAGGAAAAATTGCTAAGCATGAGAAGGCATGTGCGGAGAATCAACACACCTTCATTCCTTTTGCTTTTGATACATTTGGGTCTCTTGCTCCCGATGCTGCTACGTTTCTAAAAAGAGTTCAGCGGATCGTGCACAGTAACTCAACGACGCCGAAGAACGATAATTTTATTTTCAATAGGATCGGTTCTGCCATTCAAAAGGGGGTGGCGGCGCAACTTGTTGCCCGCTTACCTGCCTCTTTATTATAATTGGATCCTTTTATTTGAAATGAAAATTTCTCGAATTTATAGTTCGATCTTGGCTTGTATATTATTTATCAACTAATTGATATTCAGTTTTAATTAAAAAAATTGTCATTTCTTGTAGACGACCACGGCCCCATGGTTAAGGAGCACGACCATGTGCTTTTGTTCCCAGTTTTTGTCTTTTCTTGTGTTCAAAAGCATGGGGCGTGTTTCATAAGGCATGGTGGCGTGTTTCTTTGTTTTTCTTCGTCTTTTCGCTTGTTTCTTCGTTTGGGGCTTGGTTTCACCTTAAATTACATTTTATTATGGTAAGTAGCCTTTTGTGCTATGTTATTTGATAAAAATTGCAGTTTTTAGAGATTATTTTATGCCGAAAAGATGTATATTTTTATGTACATCAAACATCCTCACACTTGAACATTGTTTGTCCTCAATCAATCTACTTATAAATATTCTTTCAAAAACAGCAAGTTAGGACCATAGCTAAAACATCCCCTAATAAAGTTCTAAGAAGATGGAAACAAAATAACCAATCTTAAATCATATTAATATATGTAGTGATAAATAAAAAGGAAAATTTGTTTTTATGAGCTTCAATTTATGCAGAACGCACGTTCTCACAATGTTCACTCACACTCGATTTTATATCTGTTCATACCTGTGATATATGTATGTGAACACTCTTAGCCAAAATGTGACCTATGATAAATATGCTAGTAACAAGTTCAAATATCCACCTTTGTGAAGGGTTGCATAGATCAGAAGGTAATAATGGTTGGTCATGGGTTAGAAGGGATTTTGGTATTGGTGGTCCGAGGGTTTGGGTTAATGGTGGTGAGGATGGTAAATACAATTTTGTGTTGTTTGTCGGGAGTCTTAAGATGTCTTCAGTGATTAACTCTTTCTCCCAAGATATATAATTGTTTTTTATATCTCAAAAACCTAGTCACTCTTTTAAGGTCAGATCGTCAAGACCAGTTTTTGTCGAGGATGGGGATTAGTTCTTACTCAATCCTGTTCTGAACATAACTTCCAACTCTAGTGGATCGTTCGGCTTTGAGCCTAATAGCCACCACCCTCATTACTTCGGTATATTCATGCTAAGACTGAGTTTGAATTTTTTTTACATCTTCCTTCGTAAGACCAGTTTCCGCAACCTAAGAATCGTTTATATCTTTTTGCTCTTCTCTTCATTGTGCTTTTGGAAACTCCACAAAATGGTGGACTTTGTTCGTCTTTGCGCCACTTTTTCCTCACCTCATTGCTAAAGAGAAAGATTCTCTCCCTAAGTCTGGAGGCAACCTAGGTTATGCTAAATGTATGCAGCAAAGGAAATTAAAATCGAAAGAATGCATTTCCAGTTCTTTAGGGTCTACCGGTAAAAGACCAGTGTTGTATTTTACCGGTGAGACAGATAAAGTGGTATGGTAAGGTTTTGTAAGGTTTTTGGGTTTTATGATTTGAAGAATGGTTTGAAGGGATTGTGACAATATTACCTTCTTCCTTATACAACGCTTCGTGCGGTCTTGAAATGAATAATTGCGACAACTTCTAAATCACACGAAACATGTGACTCACTCAAAGCTTCAGAAATAAATACTTATATGGCATGAGGTTTATCTCACAGTAACGGAGGAATTGGGTATAAACGTCATATTTTGCATAAATTTCTTCTCAGTATTACAAAACTTCTCTTTACCTTTTTTTTCACTTTTAGTTTATAGTATATTTTTTTAGTTGGTTATTTGCATAAAGTTTTCTTGGATATGCTTTTGGTTTTGTTATATAAAAATAGTCTTTGTTTACTACAAAAATTTTGTTTATTAGAGAATCTAATAATTAGTTGAGCAAGCAATTGGTCAAGTAATTCCCCTCCCCACACTTGAATCTCACATTGTCTTCAGTGTGAAAAGATTCATAAAAAAAGCTCGTAAAAAGATTCATTTAAAGTATTGTGGGTAATGTGGAAAGGAACTTCCCTACGTGCTAACGAAACTTTGACAGAACGTCCCCTGTTTTTCGTCCATTTTCCTGTAGTGTACCTAAATAATAAAAACTACATAAACCAAAAACATCCAAATCATAATAATACTAAAACTTATTATTATTTATTTATTTATATTTTATTTCTATTTACAATGCCTAGTTTAATCAGGGTCTTGGCCAGACCCTACTTCAAATATGTTCATCGGTTCTGGTGGAGGATTAGTACCTCCGAGACGGTCTTGAATGGTCCATCGATGTATGGTTTTAATCGATGTCCATTAACTTTGAACTTGTGGCTGTTATAATTTGAAATCTCAATTGTCCCATAATCAAAAAACTTTCTCAACTATGTGTGGACCTGTCCAACGAGATTTCAATTTTCCTGGGAAAAGACGTAAACGTGTGTTATATAACAATACACGGTCGCCAACTTGAAATTTCTTGTTTCCTTTGAAATGGGTGCCGTGTAAAAGTTTAGTCTTTTCTTTGTAAGACCAGGAATTTTCATATGCCAGTGCTCTTAGTTCTTCGAGCTCGTGAATTTGATCTTCTCGGTTTTTACCGGCGGATATTAGATTAAAATTCACTGCTCTCAGAGCCCAATACGCTGTGTGTTTTAGTTCTATGGGTAGATGACATGCCTTTCCATAAACAAGTTTGAATGGTGTTGTTCCTTATGGGGGTTTTGTAAGCCGTCCTGAGGGCCCACAAAGCGTCATCTAACTTTTATGTCCAATTTTTGCGATTCATTCCTATGGTCCTTTCTAAAATCCTTTTTATTCCTCGATTCGAGACCTCTACTTTCCCACTGGTCTGAGGTTGATATGGCGTTGCCAGTCGGTGGTGAACTCCATATCGTGCTAAGACTTTGTCCATTAAAGAACTACAGAAGTGAGTACCTCTGTCACTGATTAGGGCTTTTAGAGTACCGAATCGTGAGAATAACTTGTTCAAAAATCCTACAACTACTCGAGCATCGTTAGTGGGAAGAGCTTGTGCTTCTACCCATTTAGACACATAGCCAATTGCTAGAAAGATGTATTTATTTTCGAATAAGTTAGGAAATGGGCCCATGAAATCTACTCCCCATACATCAAAAACTTCACAAATTTGGATGCCTTTTTGAGCCCTCTCATTCTTGGCTGAGATGTTTCCGGCTCTTTGACAAGCATGGCATGCTTGAATCAAAGCATGTGTGTCTTCGTATATGGTGGGCCAGAAAAATCCTGCATTAAACACTTTTCTGACCGTAGTGGCTGTACCGTGGTGCCCACCAGTAGGTCCTTCATGACAGTGTTTGAGAATATCTAAGGCCTCCTTTCCAGATAGAATGTATTTATTTTCGAAAGATCAAACACTTTTCTGACCGTAGTGCGGTACCGTGGTGCCCACCTACGATTAACCTGATCTGCCCCGATCCTAAACAAGTATGGATCTTTCCTGAAGTAGAACTTAAGGTCGGAGAAGAATTTCTTCCGTTGTTGATGAGTTAACCCTTTAATTAGGATTCTACAAACCCGTTGTTGATGACTTTCATCCTTTTCCTGCATGACTGCTTGGATATGCATGAGAATTCCGTGTGGAAAATTATCATCGATAATTTCTTTGTGAAGTTCTTCTGAAGCTGGGCATTCTAAGCGTGAAAGATGGTCTGCGGCTACATTCTCTGCTCCTTTTTTGTCTTTGACTTCTATGTAGAATTCTTGGAGTAGTAGAATCCATCTGATAAGTCTGGGTTTGGCATCCTGCTTGTTGAAGAGGTAACATATGGCGGTATGGTCGGTGTAAACTATAGTTTTGGAAAGAACTAGGTAGGATCTAAATTTTTCAAAGGCAAAGACTACTGCTAGTAACTCTTTCTCTGTTGTGGTATAATTTTCTTGTGCATCGTTAAGAGTTTTATGGGCATAGTAAATTGGGTGAAAATGTTTTTCCTTGCGTTGTCCGAGTACGGATCCAACTGCAAAGTCACTTGCATCGTACATGATTTCGAATGGAAGGGTCCAATCGGGTGTAGCCATGATTCATGCGTTGACAAGTTTGTCTTTTAATATGTTGAATGGTTCAACACATTCTTCAGAGAAGACGAATGGTGTGTCTTTCTCTAAAAGATTGGTCATAGGTCTAGAAATTTTGGAAAAGTATTTTATGAAACGACGATAGAATCCTGCGTGACCTAGAAAACTTCTAATGGCTCTGACTGAAGTTGGTGGTGAAAGTTTGGATACGGTTTCTATTTTGGCCCTATCAACTTCTAGTCCTGCTTGGGATATCTTGTGACCTAGAACGATGCCTTCTTTGACCATAAAATGGAATTTTTCCCAGTTGAGTACTAAGTTTACTTCTTCACACCTAGCCAACA
This sequence comes from Bidens hawaiensis, assembly GCF_021521415.1. Lineage (NCBI taxonomy): Eukaryota > Viridiplantae > Streptophyta > Magnoliopsida > Asterales > Asteraceae > Bidens > Bidens hawaiensis. Next base: position 1,874,778 of record NW_027491029.1, on the reverse strand, counting down.
TTTTGTCTAGGTTTTTCAGACAATGATCGAAGGAGTCACCAAAGACTGAGAAGTCGCCCATGAAAACTCCCATAGAGTGCTCGATCATTTCGTGAAAGATGGCCACCATGCAGCGTTGGAAGGTGGCCGGTGCATTACATAATCCAAAGGGCATTCTTCGTTAGGCGAAGGTTCCGTACGGACATGTGAAAGTGGTTTTCTTATAATCTTCAGGAGCGATGGGAATTTGAAAGTATCCGAAGAATCCATCAAGAAACAATAGAACATTTTTCCAGATAATCGCTCAAGCATTTGATCGATAAAAGGAAGTGGAAAATGATATTTTCTTGTGGCGTCATTAAGCTTCCGGTAGTCAATGCAAACTCGCCAGCCTGTGATGGTCCTCATTGGTATTTGCTCATTCTTCTCGTTCATTACAGCTGTCATTCCTCCCTTCTTGGGTACTACTTGAACGGGACTAACCCAAGGTGAATCTGGGATTGGGTAGATTAATTCGGCCTCAAGGAGTTTGATTACTTCTTTCTTCACCACATCTTGCATGTTGGGATTGAGACGTCTTTGATGTTGGACCACGGGTTTGTATTCTTCTTCCATGAGGATTTTGTGAGTACAAAAAGAAGCACTGATGCCCTTGATATCCATGATCTTCCATGTGATAGCCTTCTTATGGTTTTTGAGAACCTTAAGAAGTTCGTCTTTCTCTTCTTTAGAAAGGTGAGATGAAATAATTACATGGAGTTGAGAGTCTTTTTCCAGAAAGGCGTATTCGAGATGGTTTGATAGTTCTTTTAATTCTAAGGCTGGTGGTTCTTTGATGGATGGTTTTGATTTTTCATTGCATTCAGTTATCTCATATACTACTTCTGATGCTTCCTAATAGTTATTCACAGTACTGAGAATATCGTTTTCTAAAATGGGTTTGGTAATAGTGTTAGTTAAGATTTGTGTTTCTAATAAGGTATTAAGGGAAGAATTCTGCACATAGCAACTCACGATAGAATCGATGATGTCAACACAGTATAATGTGTCATCGTGATGGTGCGGATATTGCATAGATTTTCTTATGTCAAAAGTGATTGCCTCGTCATTGACCCTGAGAGTGAGTTTGCCGGTGCAAACATCTATAATAGCCTTTGCGGTGGCTAAAAAGGGTCTTCATAAAAGTAGAGGTACACTTTTGTCTTCCTCCATGTCTAGAATCACAAAATCTACTGGGAAAATAAACTTGTCAATTTTGACAAGAATGTTTTCAACAATGCCCAGAGGATATTTAACGGATCGGTTAGCTAACTGAATGCTCATGCATGTGGGCTTTGGTTCTCCTATCCCTAGTTTTGCAGAAACCGCATAAGGCGTTAAATTAAATCTAGCTCCTAGGTCAGCCAGGGCATTGCTAACAGATAAATTTCCTATGAGACAAGGGATAGTAAAACTCCCTGGATTGGTCATTTTCAGTGGCATCTTGCTTTCGAGGACAGCTGAGCATTCTTTACTCAAGGTGACGTGCGTGAGTTCCTCCAGCTTCCTTTTATTGGTCAGCACTTCTTTAAGAAACTTTACATATTTCGGCATTTCAGCAATGGCTTTGACGAGAGGGATGTTGATGTGGAGTTGTTTGAAGAGTTCTAAAAACTTCCCGTACTGAGCTTCCAATCTCTCCTGTTTCAGCCGTCCAGGGTATGGAATAGGTGGAACATAAGTTCGGACTGGTTTCTTACGTTTTATGGTGCCTGTTGGGATCAGTCTTTTCTGCGTTTTATCATGGGATTCCTTTTCCATAACTGGTTCTGAAGTTGGTGAGGCAACAGTGGTTGTGCCACTTCTTAATTTAACAGCATTGGCTGATGCATTTGGGTTTGTTATAGTGTTGCTTGGAAGAGCGTCGGGTGGTCTTTTAGACAATTATCGGGAAATCTGTCCGATCTGAGTTTCTAGATACCGCATTGATGCTTGTTGACATTTAAGGTCAGCTTCATGTTTCAACAATACTCCGCTAATATCAACCGCTCTTGAGTCAGCCTTCTTCTCTGCTTCATTTGCTTTGGTCATGATTTGAATCAACATTTCTTCGATTTTTGAGTAGCTTGAGTTTTGATGGCTACTGGAACTTTGATCTTGGAATTGGGGTTTAGGTTGGAAGGATTGATTCATCGGTATTTTCTCGAATCCGGGTAGGGGTTGAGTGTTACCTCCGTCTTTCCAATTGAAAGTCGGGTGGTTTCTCCATCCTGGATTGTAGTTATTGCTGAAAGCGTTGTTTTATCGAGCGATGAAATCGAATTCTTCCATAGCCATGATGACTTGTTTACAATCACTTGTTTTATGACTTCCTTCACAAGTTTCACTGGTGAATCTGGTTTTTGATAGCTCGGCTTGAAGTTGTTAGAATTTTTTAGAAAGGGCTTCAAGCTGTGCTGTGACAACAGTTTTAGAATCGACGTGGTGTATTCCTTTATGGGTAGGTGTACATCTTAGTGGGTTGTAAGCGAAACTCTTCTTTGCAGCTTTCTCCAGGACTTCAAATGCTTCGTTAGGAGATTTGGATCCCAGGTCTCCACCGGCGATTTGGTCGATAGCCTGTTTGTTTTTACTGGATTGTGCGTCAAAAAAAGTTTGTACTTGTAACCATACGCTCACTCCATGGTGTGGGCATCTTTTCATAATACTTTTGTATCTCTCCCATGCTGTGTATAATGATTCATCATCATCGATCCGGAATCCGGTAATGCTGGCTTGGTATCTGGCAGTTTTATCAGGCGGAAAATATTTGAGGAGAAACTGTTTAACCATATGGTCCCAAGTGGTGATGAAACCAGAGGAAAGAGATTCTATCCATTCTAGGGCTTGATCCCTTAGAGAGAAAGGAAAGAGTTTGAGTCTGATTTGATCGTCTGAACAGTTTTGTATTTTAAAGGTTCCGCAGATTCGTAGGAATCGAGGTATATGAGAAAGAGGGTCTTCGTCGAGGAGACTATGAAATTGAACTGAATTTTTCACCATATGAATGGTGCTTGATTTGATTTCGAAATTTTCGGTGATTTCGGGTGGAGCCACTCCATTGCCGTAGCCTTCGAGAGTTGGCTTGGCATACTGGCTCATGTTCGGCTCATTGTTCTTGGCCACCATCATTTCTTCGGTTTAATTTTCTCCTGATGTGGTGGCGTATACAGATTCGTCCTTGATTGCTTCGGCGGTTTCTGCCGTCCGTTTACATGTTCGTCGACGAAAGAGTAGTTCCGGTTCAAAAAATGGATAAACAAGCTCATGCTCAAAAGTAGAGGACATACATGGGACTAAATCAAAATTTAAAAACTGAAGTAGAGGTTAGTTGAATTTAAACTAAAGTTAGGCTAAACTATTTTAAAACTAAACTAAGGTCTAAGTTAATTAAGCTAAGGTAAATAACAAGTAAATAAAGGTTAAAATTAGGCTAGCAGTAAAATTTTATAGTTTGATAGTTAGAAAAAAAAAATACAATAAAAGTTAATAAAAATTTTTACAATTATAGACAATGATTAAATTAAAACTTGGATCGTTCTTAGAAACGTACCGTGTCCTAGCCAACGGCGCCAAAAACTTGATGTGGCTTGTGCGTTGCGGTTAAATATGAAAGAGATTGGCTATTTAGCTTTTGCACAAGATCGTGTTTTAAATTTATAAAAATGATTTCTAAAATGACTAATTACACACAAAATAGGAAAGTGTACCTATCGTATATGTACAATAGTATTGGTAAGAACCAAGTATCGATCCGTGGACACAAATGTTTCTAATAATGAACCGTCGTTTTACTTTAATCAAAGGTTTTAATCATTTTGAGGTTAATTTTTGAACTTTTATAAAATATAAATACTTAAATATAATATATAGGTGATCAAGACGAGAGATTCTAAATAGTAATTCGATTATATGAAGGTTACCATCTAAGATCAAGAATCCACTCCATTTTATCATTGATAATTAATACGTAAACATGTGGTAAAACTTGCCGTAATAATATATGATAGATAGCTCCTCATTTCTAAGAGAGCATCTATGACAAAAAGGGAGTAGTGTAAGGCCCCGAACCCGGTGACCCTACTTTAGCGTCGGATTTACTCATAAACACAGTTCTTCAAATCAGAGTTTATTAAAACTTTTCGCGGAATATAAAACATCAATCATTTGTTACAAAACATTAAATCTTTTCTTTGATACCATAACACAAAACTTTATATTTAAAACATCTTTACTTCTTTCTTCAGATGCCAGCCGTTCAATCCATGCCGTGTGTCATCCTCATGCTAACTCTATAATCAGCTCACCTGCGTGCATACTAAAAGTCAGCTACGCTGAGTGAGTTCTAGTTAATCAAGCAACTTATCATACAACCACTTCATACAATATATACGTATCCGAAGACACATAGCCCACTGTCTAACATGCCACTGTTGAACCACTTAATTACCCCTATAGCTTAGCCTCTTAATTACCCCTACAGCTTAGCCACTTATGCCACTATATGCCACCTTAATAACGAAGTCACGTATAGGCTTACCCTACCACGTACTATCGTCATGCCACTAACACTCTTACTAGACTCTGCCACTTCTATCACGTTCTACCACTACTTGTCAACAGCACTCTTTATACCAATACAATATTTACATAATAAGCAATCGCATCATAGAATACATACACACTAACAACCACTTGACAATCACTCTCCTTGACGATACGTGCAATATCCGAAGACCGTTCACGTACCGACAAGCATTACATAATAGCTACTTGTATAACATCTATACACTTACCACTTAAGGTAAGTGTATTCACACTTTCGCATCTAACCTGCTTAACTTACCACTTAGCCTCTTATTTACACCTACCACCTTGCCACTTTGCCACTTTAATAACGTATAACGTTATGCCACTTTGCCACTTAATAACGTATAACGTTATGCCACTTTGCCACTTTAATAACGTAAAACGTTATGCCACTTTGCCACTTTAATAACGTATAACGTTATGCCACTTTGCCACTTTAATAACGTAAAACGTTATGCCACTTTGCCACTTTAATAACGAAGGCACGTATAGGCTTACCCTACCACGTACTATCGTTATGCCACTAACACTCTTACTAGACTCTTGCCACTTCTAACACGTTCTACTTCTACTTGTCTACAACACACTTCATATTATTTACATAATAAGCATGTCACATCAACAATCATACACACATAATAACGATGGCACGTACAGGCTTTCCCTATCACGCGCTCACGTTATGCCACTAACACCCTTGCTAGACACTTGCCACTTTTAACACACTCTACCTCTACCTGCCTATATCACACCTCATATCAGTTCGGTATTTACGTATTAAACCAGTCACATCATAACATTCGTACACACTATCAACCACTTGGAATTTACTATCCTTGGCGATACGTGCAATATCCGAAGATCGTTCACGTACCGACAAGCATTATAAAATATATACCTCATATAACATCTATAGCATACACTTACCACTTAAGGTAAGTGTATTCACACTTCACATCGAGTATGCACACAGCCCCAAAAACATAACAAGGAAATGGGGCTAGAAACTCACCTGAACTCTGCTTCTTTTTCTGATAGCTGTAAATCCCTTCCTTAACTGAGCTCGGCTGACTGTACAAGTTACACGTATCAATACTCGTCTGATCTAATCTGGTGGCCTAGTATTAGCTTACTTTAACTTATCGCTTTATAATTTATTTTCTAATCAAACATGGCTTTAGGCGAAGTTAAACCTCAGGCGAACTTGGCTTTAGGCGAAGTTAAACCTTAGGCGAACTTGGCTTCAGGCGAAGTTAAACCTTAGGCGAACTTGGCTTCAGGCGAAGTTAAACCTTAGGCGAACTTGGCTTCAGGCGAAGTTAAACCTTAGGCGAACTTGGCTTCAGGCGAAGTTAAACCTTAGGCGAACTTGGCTTCAGGCGAAGTTAAACCTTAGGCGAACTTGGCTTCAGGCGAAGTTATCCTTAGGCGAACTTGGCCGTAGGCGAAGTTATCCTTAGGCGAAGTTACGCTTGAAGGCGAAGTTACGCTTGAAGGCGAAGTTCATCAGGCGAACTTAATCTTGCAGGCGAAGTTATCGCGCTGCAGATCTGTTTGCCTATAAATCCTTCGTTTCTTAGCCAAATAACTCGATTTTGGTACCCACGGAATCGTATGATCGGCGCCTACAAATACCAACCATCAAATCGGCCTAAAATCGACGTTTTAGGGGTCCGATTTGGGCAGTTTGGGTTTCGGGTCCGGTTAACTCATCCAATCCTAACCATTTTCAGAAATATTAGCTTTGTTGGATTTGCTCTTACCTTACCAACTCAGATCTATCAACAAAATCTCAGGTCTCGGCTTCGAATCTTGATCGGTTAGAATGTGTGTGTTTTGAGTGTGTGAAGAAATAGATGTAAAATGAGATATTTTTGGGATTTTGGGGGTATTTATATCCCTGAAATCCCATTCTTATTTAACCCATCTCAATTAATCCAAATCCATAACCAACGTCCATTACCCGACACTAGCCCGACCCATACCAACTCCTATTCTTTTATTTATTTCCTGATAACCCGAGTAAACTTTCCCTCTATTAATATTATCTTGAAATTTCGGGATGTTACAAGTAGCATGCGCATTTTAAAGTTGACCCTTTCCTAATGTCATGCTACCTCGAGAATGTCAATTTAAGTTGACAAGTAGTTTCGTAAAGTACAAAGATTAGGATTGACTCCGATTTCTCAAATACCAATTCTAACAACTTTAGGTGGTTGTAGTTTAGTCACACAACCTCCCCTTGGTTGATTTAAGTAGGTTATACTTACACATTCCATTAACATATGATTTATTTAACTAGCATGATATCCTAAGCAAAGCCAATTTCGGATTACCAAGACTTAGAGAAATATATCATAACTTATATCTCATCATTTCTAAATACAATATAAGGATCCATGTTTCGATAAGTTATCAAAGTATTTCTATCTTAAAAGAACATGAATCGATCATGAATGATTGCCAATATAATTGAAAATCACGAACTTTGAATTTGTTGATTTAAGATGGTGAATCATAACTCATCAAAAGATAATTGTAAGATAACCATGTACTTTACTAGACTAACCCACACGTTTTATATAATTATCAAGTAAAACAAAGCTTCTTCATAGATATTAGATGGTAACTGGAGTTTAGCTCATAATGAGCATTGTTATTAACATTAGAATGGATGATAGTAACAAACACATGATTAAACTAGAACAATATAACCAAATGTGGATGAGTTTTCCTTCTTAATGATGATGATGATGGTTGATGATGATGATCTCCAAGCCTTCTAACTATTCACTAGATCTTCAATATGAGTTTTAGTGGGTGTTTTTAATAAGTGAAAACCGGATAGAACTCTCTTCAAGGCACACCAAATGAGTGCAACATGAGTCACTATTTATAGGCAATCTGGAGTGTGAAGCACGGCCCCGGGCTTACGTGGGCACGCCCCCGTGTATTTTTATGACATGTGCCAAATTCATTTTGTCTTTTCTTGTAGACGACCACGGCCCCGTGCTTTTGTTCCCAGTTTTTGTCTTTTCTTGTAGATTTTTGTCTTTTCTTGTGTACAAAAGCATGGGGCGTGTTTCTTTGATTATCATGTGTTTTCTTCCGTTTTTATTCGTCTTTTCGCTTGTTTCTTCGTTTGGGGCTTGGTTTCACCTGAAAATATATTTTATTATGGTAAGTAGCCTTTTGTGCTATGTTATTTGATAGAAATTGCAGTTTTTATAGATTATATGATGCCGAAAAGATGTATATTTTTATATACACCACGTAACATTAGTATAATTTGAAAAGAAACTCACTCCTTGTAATTGATCGAATAGGTCGTCAATTCTTGGTAACGGGTATCAAGTCTTGATAATTACCTTATCCAGATCTCTAAAATCAATGCACATTGTCGTCGGTCTATCCTTCTTATTGAAATATTGAACTGGAGCTCCCCAAGGCGAAGAACTTGGTCGAAAGAATCCTTTCTATAAGAGTTCATCGAGTTCGCTCTTCAATTCATTCAATTTTGTTGGGGCTAATCAATAAGGGGATTTGGCTATTGGAATTGTACAAAATATTATATCTATTCTAAATTCAACTTCCCGATAGGCTGGTATTCCTAGTAATTCTTCTGGAAATACATCTGGGTATTCAGATACTGATACGCCTTTGATTTCTCTCTTCTTAGGTTCTTCGGTTATAGAAGCCATGAATGCTAAACATACCTGGTTTAATGTAACACCCCGAATTAAGCAGAAACGCCTGAGTGTGACGTACAGATTGCTCAAAACACATGTGACACTATTAAGTGACAATATTATCATTAATTAATTTAAGTCTCAAGTACATAAGTTCAAAAATAAAGAAATACAAGAAAAATAAGAACAAATTAACAAGTTGTCCATTTATTAAAATACACTAAGTTCTAATGTATTTTCCAAGTATCATCTTCTAATAACAGTACTTGTAGCATATATAAAATAAAGTCAACTAAATGAATAGCTGGTGAGTTCATACAAGTTTTGATATAAGTACGTAAAAACCATATAACTCCATGAAACTTGTGAAATAATACTGCAAGTTAGTAACAACCATTGTACTCGGATCGGAGGTCCCTTTTTCACTCGAAACAAAATGGTCCTGAGTGCATAGGGGGGCGTATGATCATACTTATTGAGTATACCACGTGCAAGTAAGTGTTGAGCAAGTAATCAATTAAACACACAAGTCCATGATATGAATTGTATTTTTGTAAATGAATAAGGAAACAATTGTATTTATAGGATATGTTACCGCCAAAATGTCTAAAAGCGTTAAAAAGGGGGTGTGAGAAACTCACATTTTAAAGTAAGCGGGTGAACACAAACTAAACGATTAAGTCAGCTGAACTAGACAAGTTTGGTTCGACGAGCGGCCCTAAAAAATATTTCTAGGTTCAAATAAAATTCATGAAACTAAATAGAAACGGAAGACTTAAAAGATTCGGTTCATGGTTAAGTGTTTTAAACTTTTGATAGCAAAAAATATATATTTACTCTATATTCGTATATTTTTAGAGTTTTCGTCGTAAATTTATAAGTTGGTTAATTTTAATTATTGATAAAATTTTGGGTTATAATATTTCTTCGTCAAGTTATTAAGTCTGGCTCATTTCAAGAAAATTTTCAAAACGGGCCAAAAAATGAGTTTAAGTGAGTGGTTCGTTTTTTGTAAGACTAGAACTCAACTTTTTATGTAGAGTTTGTTTCTGGCTTGGTAAAATAATTTTTTTAGAATATTAAATGAAAAGAGTTTGTTTTAGATATAATAAAGTTGACTAAAACAAAACCGAATTCATTCATAAGCGAGTCTAGTTCGTTTTTGATGAACTAATACCAGTGTTAAATTAACCATAACATCATGTTTTAAACTATTAAAAGAATGAAGTAAAATAACACAAACATACCCGAGGAATGAGCACACGAATAAAAAAGAAGAAACTTGATCGGTTTGACTTTTGAAAGTCAAAGTAGGCAAAATACACTAGAATGAGAGAATAACAATACTTTGTAAATTTAGTAGTGGCAAGTAAAATGGGAAGCAAATGAGCTTTATTTATAGGAAAACATGATCAAAGATGATAACAATAAATTAAATTTGGTCAAAACTTGTTAATGGACATGAATAACATTCAAAACCTTTAAAATTATCACAAAAGTGGAGTTGAAACATAAGGAATATATTCAACTAAGTTTATTGTCATTAAAATGAGTTGAAACACCTTTAAAATAATTTAAAATGGTGTTAAAAAGAGTTAATGGAAGATCAAACATGAAAACATGTAACATAATCCTAGACTTGAATGCAATTAACTTATAAAATACATCAAATGGAGTTTATGAATAAAATCGTAAAGATGAAATAATATTATTATAAGTTAAAATAGAGTTTACTAAACACGAAAATCTGAAAGTTTAAAATGGTCCGAGTTCCGGGTTTGAAATTTAAAGAATGTTACATTTAAGCATTTGTTAGCTTTAATAATAGAGATTATGCTAACTTGGCCAATGTCTTTATCTCCGGCTATCTGGACTACTCGAAATTCTATTGTTTTCTTGTTACAAAGGATATGGGCTTGGTTATCGGATATCCAATATATACCCAAGACTATATCAAAACCTTCTAATGTCATAGAAAACAATTATATGATATATACTACTAACAAGATTTTGCCATGATCTAGGATTTCGGAAATTTTGACTAAATCACCATTGGTTGTTTCTACGTTTAATTTCTTTAAAGGTTTGTTTAATAGACTATAGAAACACAATCTTTAAAACTTTGATTGGCACCTAAATCAAATAAGACCCTATCATAAACTTTATTAACTAAGAGCATACCGGTGAGGACTTCCGGTATGTCTGAAGCTTGTTTGATATTAAGGAAAAATGCTCGAGCATTTCCTTTCTTAGCCTTATTCTTGGGGCCACTTTCTCCAGCACCACTTTCAACAACATTCTTCTTTAGGCAATCGATTATGAAACTAAGATGCCCAATTTCCTTTCACTTATAACATTTTGTTGTTTTCATCCAACAATTTGCAATGGCATATCATGGCCTCTAGAAATATTCACAGATTGTGGATGTTGATTTTTAAAACCTGAATTTGCCCAAGTGGCGTTTCTTGCATTCCTTTCACACCAGGTACGTAGAAATAAATTCACCTATCCTTTTCCCGGTACCTTTTCCTTTGAAATGGTTTCCATTTTTCTCTTTTTTCCTTCACCAGTATATAAGTACTTACCTTCCTCCTTGTTTTGAATGAGGCCATTCATTAAATACCCAGCCAACTCCATCGCTGAATTGAATGTTTATAGTAAATGGGACCTCACCATGTCACTGATTTCCTAAGGTAACCCCCAAATATAGCGAGTTACTTTGTTGACCTCAGGTATCACCGACTATGGAACTAACCAACAAAACTCTTGGAACTTAGTATAGTACTCCTTGAGGTTAGTGCCAACCACCTTGTGATTTAGAAACTTGGTTTGAATTAGATCAGTCTCATGCATGGGGCAAAATTATTGTAGGACAAGATCTTTGAATACTTCCCACTTCGGTTGATACAGGGGTCTCTACCTCTAGACATGATTAATGTGTTTCACCACTCTAGAGCTTCGTCTTTGAACATTTGAGATGTGTACTGAATATTTTCATTTTCATTTCACTGGATAATGATAACGATTGATTCAATTTTTCAAGCCAAGTGTGGAGGTGCTATGGTGCCTTTATCGCCATAGAATTCATTTGGACTGTAGGTTTTGAAATCTTTTAAACTATAACCTTGTATCTTTAATTTTTCTTCTAAAGTCGTGATTGAGTTTTGTATCACCATTTGAGCTATGAGTACTTTCTTCATGACTATATGGTTTTGATGAAAACGAGTTTTGATGTATTTATAAGAGTGTCGAGGTTCACTTATGTATGACAACCCTTCTCTCATGGATTTGATAGAGGAGTTATTTTGTTACTAATCATCTCTTGCATTTTGATTAAATACTGCTCAGGGATCTCTTAGACATGTCCTGATCTGGTTATGTTACTTCTTGATGTCGGAGCTTCATCATTACTGGAATGATTGTTTTGACCTGACATTCTACAACTTAGGTAGTAGAAAAGGCTTAATAACTGTGAAACTTTTATTTATGTTTTGAGTGATTGAGTATATTACGACTGTTAGACTAAGATTAAAAATGATACACGTTACAAAAGAACAAGATTCTATCCATCTAGCCAATGCCTGATGTATTTCTTCATTTTGTCACACTTTTGCAGGATATTCTTTCCTGCCCTTGTTTTTCTTTTCTTTAACCTCAATCAGCTATTTCTTGAGGTCATCTATCTTGTGCAAGGCACATTCAAGATGTTCTTTCATAGATTGTTGTATAACATTAGGATAACCATATTGGGGAGGTGGATCCCGGTGTCCCATCATAACTATATCATATGGATTATTCGAGTGTGGTTGTGATGATGCTTGAAATTCAAGATTGTAGAAAGCTTCAACAGCTTCTTCTTGTTATCTGATTTCATTTGTTCTGAAATGGTTGGTACATACCCTTTGGACAGGTGGACCACAAGAATCTTCCTTTTGAGTTTTCCTTTGGATCCTCTTTTGGTTTTGTCTCCACATCAACTTCTCCAACTTAATTTGGAAGGTAATTTCTCGTATGTATTTATAACCCTCATATTTGGCCTTCGGATTGTCTTGGACCCGATCAAAATATTGGATATTGTTGGTTATATCTTGAGGTCCCAAAATGCTACTAGCTATGGTTAGAGTGATAGTTCATCCGACTAGAGGAGTTAGAGCTCAGCTCTTTCTTTATTTTGCTATCTATCTATATTTCATCTAATGGTTGTGGTAAATTTTTTGAATTGTCACTCGAGAGTTTAATTGATATAAGTTCACTCCTAGGGAATTAAACTGATTGACTCACGTGCGTATGGTATAACTGATACTACGGGATGATCGTGACTAAAGAAGTCGGTGAAATAGATGTCAATATTTTCTCTACTTACTTCTGGGGGGTCAGATTGGTCGAATAGCCGCCTTGCGTCGGTGGCCTTAGTAGTCGATAAATGATTTGACAATATCTACAAGGATTAGTTTGAGGAGGGATAATAAATTATACCAACATGTCTTATCCCTACTAATGATGACCTCATAAAATTAAAAAAAATAATCAAAGCATAGATATTGATATACCTAATTCGCTAAAATCGATGACTAGATCTGTTTATTTTCTTAAAGTACCCAAAGTTTATAGTTGGGTCTAGCACAATAAATTGTCCTATGTTAACTTCAAAAATTTTAGTAAAATGGCTAAACATATATAATCTAATAAAAGAACTCTGCATCATATCACCAATAAAAGAAATACTATGTGAAGTTTGTGAAATGGGAAAATTTAAAATATCTTTTCACAAATCTCTATCTGTTTTCTCCACCTCAAAGCAACTAGAATTCCATATGGATATTTGTGGACTTCTAAACAAAGAAAATCTATTGGAAATAAATAAATTCTAGGGATTGTAGATGACTACTTAAGGTACGTTTGGATACAATTCTGCAATTTTAAAATCGAAGCTCTTGATCTTACATAAATTTTATAAAGAATATCATAAATCTATTAAACCCAATAGTATGAAGAATAAGAAGTGATAATAATTACTTAGTTTTTGAACGTTTAGTAAGTTATTTTCAGGTTTATTGGATTTTAATAATCTCTATTGAATAATATTGGTCAATAATAATCTTTATTCATTTTATCGTGACTGGCGGTACCAGATTTAAAAAGTTGGCTCCCCCGTTAAGAAACCTTAAAACATTAGCTTGAAATTCGAAAAAAATTATAACGTCGTTAAGTCCTATTTAAAGGGGGAGCCAACTCTTTTAAATTTGGGATCGCCAGCGGCGACAAAATAAATAGAATTATTTTCGGTCAATACCATTCAATATGGGTTATTAAAATCCAATAAACCTTAATTTTATTGGTATCAAATCTCACCTATTATATTCAGTTTTTAATTCCCAAAAGTCGAGTAAAGAAAATTTGTTAGGCTAACATGTTTAACAATAAAAGATTAAAATCTTAAATTAAATTTGTTAGTACACGGTTTGCGTCTAGAGTCTTTGTATTTATCGTTAACATTTTTATTTATTAATTAATGTAATAATTAATGTAATTAATAGCCAGTTTGGTAAGTTAAAGGCTAGTTCGCTAGAGGATGTTAGCGAACTAGCCAAGTAATGTATTCCCTCCTGATTCGTTAGGGGATGTTAACGAATTAGGGGGGTGCTTCGCTATGATTATTTATGTAACGAATGGGAAGCTTGTTCGCTAGGGGATGTTAGCGAACCAGATCACCTTCTATATATAGTGAACTAATTAACGAAGATAACTTTTAATATAAGTTTTGAGCTAATTAACGAACTGTTGTTCAATCCCTCTCTCAAGCTTCACCTAATCTTATACAAACATTACTGATAATATATTGATAATATATACACATATTTATAACACTGAATCGATGTTAATCATGAGCTGGATCCGAAAACATATTAATAGTATAGATACAGATCTGAGATTTGTTCATTGTTAATTGTTATTGGTTATCGGGAACAAACAAGTGGTATCAGAGCAGTTGGTGCTCTTTACACTTGATTTGGTGTTTTAATTGTTATGGTTATTAAGTTTTTCGGTTTTTGTTTGGTTTTTGAATCAATTTTGATTTTAATTGATTGAATTATGGATAATTTGGATTGAGTTTGTGTTGGTTTAGGTATTGGATAGGTGTGGATTAAAGGAATTGAGGTGTGGATTGGATTTGTGTGTTTTGGATCTGGATTCGGTTTAAGTCCGAAACAGGGGTGTGTTTATGGTCAAATTGATTTGGTTTAAGGTGTTAATCGGATACGAGATTATGTGTGTTGGATTCAGAATTGGTTTACGAGGATTTTGGTAGGTTATTTGTGCATTTTGGTTGAGTAACGAGGTTGTATTACGAATTTGTTATTGTTGGGTTTCTGGGTTTAATCTTCAAAAACTCTGGAAAAATTGTTTGAAGATTTGAAGATTTGAAGATGAATGTAATTCGTTATCTTCTTTCTGGTGATTCGCTATATGTTTCATGGTGATTCGTTATCAACTGTGTTACTTCGCTACCTAGTTCGTTAATCAATTCGTGTGAGTTATTGGTTCGTGTTATCTAGTTCGTTAACTAGATTAACCGATTCGTGTGACACGTGTTTTTCTTGGGATTTGTGTTATAACAACCTTTGCCACGTGGCATAAGGTGTCAGAGTTTGTTACAAACGGTTGTAACAACCTGATTCGCTATAGTGTGATTCGCTAATCAACTGTAGCTGATTCGTTATATTAATTCGCTAAGCATTTCTTAGTGATTCGTTACTAATCCTTTGTGATTCGCTAAACTAATCCTTTGTGATTCGTTTGGTCAATTCGTTAAGTTGACTTGTGATTCGCTAAACCTTCATCTCATTCGTTATCTGTTTCGCCATTTGGTTGATTCATTAACTTTATTTGTGATTCGTTAAGTTGACTCGTTAAATTCAATTTTGATTCGCTAAAACACTCACCTCATTCGTTAAGATACTTCGTTGCTGATCAGTCTTAACTTTGTTCAGGGTTGATTCATTAAACACTGTTCACAGTTCTCTATAACTGTTCACAGTTCGCTATAACTGTTCACAGTTCGCTATAACTGTTCACTGATTTGTTAAATTATTTCACTATTTGATTCGTTAAACACTTAAATTTTTCAAAAATGGCCGGTATGTATGCATTAGCGTCTCAAAACATCTTGATGCAACATATGTTGCAACTTGATATCGAGATAGGTTCACATTCTAAATGTCCACGTTTGATGAAGTTCAGTGACTTTGCCAAGTGGGAAACTCGATTTCGTGCACATTTGGGTTCTGTTCATCCTGACTGCTCATATTGTCTTGATGAAGTTTATGTGGCACCAATGATTGGTGATGATACTATTGGGTATACTCCTAAAGCTATTTCTCAATACTCACAAGAAGAGAAGAAAGCTTTAAAAATCGAGATAAAAGCCTATTCTACTTTGACTATGGCATTACCAGAAAATATCTTTCATCAAGTTGGTAGTATCAAGAGATGTGCGTCTTTATTTCAACATCTGCGTATAAGAAGCATGGGAAACACAGCCGAGAGTAAGAAAGTGATGCTCAAGTTTCAGTTTCGAAACTTTAATCTATTGAAGGGAGAAACAGTTAAAGAGATAACTACAAGATTTAGTCATTTAATTGCTGAAATGGACAAGAAGAAAATGGAAATTTCTGAAAGGGATAAAATTGACACTATTAAAAGTGTGCTTCCAAGTTCCTACTCAACATTTCTAATGGTTTTGAAAGAGAATGACTATTTTTTAAATGAAGACTTGACGGCACTTGAATTTCTACAAAAGATCGAAGCTAGAGAATAAGATCTTAAGTGTCAAAAATCCTCCAAAGAAAATCAAGATCCAGCTTTCTATGGTGGAAGTATGCCTCTTAGTTCAACGATCTCTCCAATCACTGCTTTTCTTACTCATGCTGCAAGTGAAAAAGAATCAACTATGTTTAATGATCCAAACGTTTGTTTCTACTCTGCTGGTAATTCGGGTGGTTCTGGAAGTTCAACTAATACCAATCCATTTGCTACACCACCTAGTGTTAATATGAAGGAAGCTGAGCAAAACTTTGCTTTTCTGACGGCTTTTATGTCTTCATATGAAAACTTAGTGAGTAGTAAGATTGCCACAAGTGATTTAACAGATGAGGACTATGATCAGATAGATCCAGATGATCTAGAAATCATGGATTTAAAATGGAACATGGCTATGATCGTGCGTAAAGTTAAAAGATTCATGCAGAGAACTAGAAAAGATCTTCCTGCTTTAAACAAGAAGTTGGGTTTTGATAAATTAAAAGTAAAGTGTTATAATTGTCAAGAATTTTGGGCATTTCGCGAAGGAATGTGACAAACCAAGGAAAGAATACACTGGACCTCGTGGTCAAAGTCAAAATGCTTCTACACCACAAGGAAGTGATGTTGAAAAGAAACCATCTTCTTCTACAACACAAGCAATGTTAGCAGATGGAACTGATTGGTCACAACGGTTACTATGCAATGATGTTCAAGCAAATTTGGCTATGTTTGGGTTACATAAAGATTGTTAAGATGCTACTGGTAGTGAGATGTCTTCTGATAATGATTCTGGATCTGATTCTGACGACTCTTGCGACAAGTCTTCTGAATAAATGTTTGCTTGCATGGCCAAGATAAATGAGGTTAGTAACTCTATTTCTGCTACTTCATTTGTTAAAGCATCATGTGTTGACTGTGAATCTAACAAATCTAAGTTAGAAGCATTAAAAAATCAAAATGATAATCTTATACGAGAAATTGCTTCTCTTAAGGATACTTATCGACAATCTCTTGAATCTCAAAGGAGATCTCGAGAAAAGATTGAAGCATTGTCGACAAGTAACCACGATCTCAAAGCCGAGTTATCTGTGAAAATGACCATTAATGACCAAAAGTTTCAGGAAATTTTGAAACATCGTTCTAAGATAACTGAGCTTGAGAATGAGGTTCTTGAGTTGAAGAACAAATTGGGGAAATTTAGGAATTCAACTTTTCTGTTGAACGAAATTATTGAAGTATCTGGAAAACAAAAAGATTCCAAGAAAGGTATTGGTTTTGTTGAAATTCCACCACCTTTTCATAATGATTATAAAATTAATCCTTTTGCAAGAAATGAAGAGGATTTGATTCAAAAAGATTCTGTGATTTCTGAAAAACCTAAATTGATTAAACCTGAAATTGTCAAACCCCAAGTTGCTCCTCAAAAACCTCATGTGGAAAGTAAAAAGGTCTTTGTTGAAAATGTTGACAAAGTGATTATTGAGGATGTGTTTGAACCTGAGATTATACACAACAATAAGAACATTCCTTGTTCTAATCATATTCTTTGCGAACCTCAAGAGTTTGAAGAAGCTGTGTATGGTTCATTCCAGTCTCAAGTGAACAAAAAAGAAACTGTTAAAACCAAACCAGTGAGGGCAAAGAAGTCAATTAAACCAAAGATTTCTGACGAGGACTTAATGCGTTTCATTAATCTTCTGAGTTCTAAGTCTTCATCGGCTAGAGTGTTTAAGTTAAAGGGAATGGATACGATGTTCACTGAAAAAGATATTCCAATAAGTATTATCAAACCTGAACTTATTGAGAGTGTTTTTGTCAATGAAACTTCAAAAATTCAAGAACTTGAACGTGTGTATGCTCAAACAAAAACATCATTTCAATCTGACCCATTGACTAAGGCAAAACAACTTTTAAAACAAGCTAAGAAAATTAACTTTGTGAAGTCAAATGAGACAGATACACTAAAAAGCTTTTCGAACTGTTCTAATTTAGATTTTTATTTAAAGAATAAATCTGAATTATCTGATGAGTTGCTAAGAGCATGACTAAAAAAGTGAGTCATCATCAACCGTCTGCATCATTTATTCCAATTACTTCTCAACATCATCATGTAGACATGCGACGTCGTTTTCTTTGTGGTCAACAAGGTCATGTTGTGAGGAATTGTAGTCAGCAGAACTATCAGAATCTTCATCCTTTTATCAAGGACAAATCTGAGCCAATTCCATTGGTCAAGGAGATTTTGAAACGACCTGTGTCGTATGCTGATGATACTCATATTTTGTTCTCTAATGTGAATCCTCGGAAGGTTCTTTATGTCAATGAGACACACGGTCAAGTGAAACCAAAATTCGTTCCAACTGAACCCATATGTCAAAACAAGAATTCAAACATTGTTCAGGCAGCTTACTTAAGACGAAAGTCTAGGAAGCCGGTAACTTATTCACAAGTGAAAACCAAAAGGTGCCCAAGACTGAGGCCTGGGCTACCTTTTTGAACTAATCACTTTTGTTTGTGTGTAGGGTTCATTCAAGACCATTTCTGGTGAAAACTGGATCAATGATAGCGGATGTTCTCGTCATATCACTGGAAATCTCGACCTATTAACCAACATATGAAATATTCAAGGGGGTTATGTAGCGATTGCAGGGAATTCTGGGGGGCATGATCACACAAGAGGGTGAAGTTTCAAATGGTCACATTACGTTGGAGAAAGTGAATTATTGCGACAAAGTTGATCATAACTTATTGAGTGTATCGCAGATTTGTGATAAAAAGTACACTACGATATTTACTGACAAAGAATGTCTTATTTTGAAACCGGGTTATGCTATTCCCGAGGACATGGTTGTCATGCGATAACCACGATCAAATGATATTTATGTCTTAAATATGAGTTCTAAAGTGTCCACATCGATCGAAACATGTTTTGTCTCGAAAGCAACCGAGAAAGACTCGATTCTATGGCATCGTAGAATGGGTCACATACATGTCAGGAAGATGAATTATTTAATGGCAAATGACTTGGTTGAGTGTGTCTCGTTAAAGAATTTTAAGTTATCTGATCACTGCGTTGCATGCAAAAAGGGCAAGCAGAAGAAGAAGACACATCCCTCTAAGTTATTGAATTCCATTGATACTCCTCTTGAATGACTTCATATGGATTTATTTGGTCCAGTGAATCGTGCGAGTATTTCTGAAGACTGGTATTGTCTTGTAGTGACTGATGATTATTCAAGATACTCTTGGGTGTTATTTATGAGATCAATGGATCAAACACCGGTTTTGGTACAAAATCTTATTACTAAGATCGAATCACTGTATAAACAAAAGGTGAGGAGAATCCGAAGTGATAATGGTACTGAATTCAAAAACACTATATTGGATTTCTTTTGTATTCAAAAGGGAATTCACCGAGAATATAGTGCACCTTATGTACCTCAACAAAACGGTGTTGCTGAAAGGAAAAATAGAACTCTGATTGAAGCTGCACGCACAATGCCCGCTGATTCTAAGCTTCCTGTCCACTTCTGGAATGAGGCAGTGAATACAGCTTGTTATACGCTTAATCGAGTTCTAACTGTGAAACGCCTCACGAAGACAAGCTACGAGATCTTAAATAATAGAAAACCTAATTTAAAGTACCTGGAACCATTTGGGTGTCCGTGTACAATGTTGAAGAAGGATTCGGGTAAATTTGAAGAAAAAGCTATCGAAGGATATTCCTTGGGATATGCATCTCCAAAGAAAAGGGTTTTTAATTCACATCTGGTTGTGTTGAAGAATGGTACCATGTAGACTGTCAAAAGTACACAACTCCTCCTCAAGGGAAAGGTCCAGACTAGATGTTTGACTACGATAGTTTATTTAATTCATTTACTCCTTCAACTGAACACATTGATGAAGATCTGGTTCGAGCATACTTGAAGATCATTTGACCATTCCAAGATCTTCAAGTTCTAATGAAGTTGAAGCTCAACCAGATGCTCCAACTGAAGAACCTCAAGTTGTTTCTCCAGTTGTTATTGATAATGTTTCTACTTCTTCTGATGATGATCAAGCTGAAGCTCAAGTTATTGATCTTGACAGTGATAATGTTTCATCTCCCGAGTTGGGTGAACATTACAATAACTTATTTGATAATGTTGTTGTTCCTGAGAATCCCACTCTTCGGATTCATGGATATCATCCACAGGAAAATATCATTGGAGAACTTGATGTGGGCGTTCGTACACGTCATCAAGTAGCTGCGTCAAGTGATAATAACATATTGTGTGCTTACACTAACTTACATTCTTCGGGAATTGTGAATCTTTCTAAATTCTATTGCTTTCTATCTCAAGTTGAGCCAACGACAGCTCGTAAGGTACTTGAAGATCCTTCTTGGGTAGAAGCTATGCAAGAAGAATTACAGCAATTTGCACGTTTGGGTGTTTGGGATTTAATAGACAAACCTGCTAGAGTCAAGAAAGCCATTCCGACTAAGTGGGTATTTAAGTGTAAGAAGGACGATCGAGGGGTGATTATCAGAAACAAAGCACGTCTAGTGGTACAAGGTTTTCATCAGCAAGAGGGTATTGATTACACAGAGGTATATGCTCCAGTTGCAAGATTAGAGTCAATTCGAATCTTCCTGGATTATGCAGCTTATAAGAATATCAAGGTCTATCAAATGGATGTTAAAAGTGCTTTTCTCAATGGTGAATTACACGAGGAAGTGTTTGTCCAACAACCACCTGGTTTTGAAGATCCTGATTATCTAGACCGTGTTTACCGATTAAACAAGGCCCTGTATGGTCTACATCAAGCCCCGAGAGTTTGGTATGGCACGCTCACCGACCATCTGACTGAGAATGGCTTCAAACGAGGAACTGTTGACTGCACTTTATTTCATAACATTGTTGGTAATGATCTTCTTCTAGTCCAGATTTATGTCGACGATATTATTTTTGGGTCTACAAACGACACATTGTGTAAGGAGTTCGAGAAGTCCATGCAAACAAAGTTCGAGATGAGCTCGATGGGAGAGATGAATTTCTTTTTAGGGTTGCAGGTTCACCAGTCTGCTCACGGAATTTTTATTCACCAGACTAAGTATGTGAATGGCGTCTTGAGCCGATTCAATATTTCTGCCGGAAATCCCTTCTACTCCTCTTCCAGTAGGACACAATTTATCACCGGATGAATTGGAGGATTCCGTTGACCCTACCCTTTATTGTGCCATGATTGGTTCTTTAATGTATTTAACGGCTTCTCGCCCTGATATTATGTTTGCTGTTTGTCTTTGTGCTAGGTATCAAGCAAGTCCACGAGTGACTCACCTAGCTGCAGTCAAGAGAATTCTTCTGTATTTGAGGGGAAATCCAGACATCGGGTTGTGGTACCCCAACGATGATACTTTCGATCTTACTGCCTACTCAGACTCAGATTATGGAGGATGCAAGATCAATTTTAAATCAACGACTGTAGGATGTCAATTTTTAGGAAACCGGCTTGTTTCCTGGCAGTGTAAGAAGCAGACAACGGTCTCCACTTCAACCGCCGAAGCTGAGTATGTTGCAGCCTCGAGTTGCTGTTCCCAGGTTTTGTGGATACAACAAAATCTTCGCGACTACGGTTTGATGTTTCTTACTACTCCTATTTTGATTGATAATTCTGCTGCTATTAGTATCACCAAGAATCCCGTACAGCATTCTAAAACGAAACATATCGACATTCGATATCATTTTATACGGGATTGCTATGAAAAGAAATTAATCGATCTTGAGAAAGTACATACTGATTTTCAAAAAGCCAATCTGTTTACTAAAGCTTTTGACAAAACGCGTTTTAATTTTTTGCTTGATTTAAACGGATTGAAGACCCTCGCTGATATCCTTAAACAAGGATGACTATCTTTATTTTCTGTCATATTTTTCTTTTAAAATTTATTTTGGTTTTAGGGGGTGAAAATCTAGAAAATACAAAAAGAGTGTGTTTTTCATTTGTATAGATAAAAACCAAAAACATTTTAAAATTTTTGAAAAACCAAAAAGAATGTGATTTATGTTTTGTACAGAAAAATCAGAAAATCCAAAAAGTTTGTGAAAGTTATTTTGTTTATAAGAAATTAAAAAAAAATTGTGTTTTTATAGTTGGTATAGAGAAAAACCAAAAAGATTTTTAGATTATTTTCTCGCTGAAAATTATGTCGGTTATTTAAGTTTGTGAAGCATGCTTGCATGTCTTGGTCCTGTTATTCACTTGTGAATTGATGGTAAGTTAACTGGGGCGATTAAATTTATCTTTTCTTTATTTTATGCTCCTCAAAATTTTGAGTTTTTGAAGCAAAAAGAGAACATGATAGTACATTGATTATCTTGACCCCAAATTCAGCAAAAAAGTTAGCTTAAAAGACTGTGTGCTTAATTGCATTGGTGCATTGGTAGGTCTTAAAACAACCCAGTAGAGTAAAGTATGTGATATAAACATAAAGAAACGCCAAATTGAAAGGGGTGTTAGTCTCTAGCAAAAGTCTTGGTGAGGATGGCAGAAATGTAATAACCAGTCATACTCAAGCCTTATATTTGTTGATCACCCAAAAATAAAATAAAGCAAATAATAAGCGTTAAGATTCTGGACATTGTGAGTCTTTATGCGGCTTAACCGTCTGGGTATTCATAAGCATGAATATTTCACTCGCTTTCTAGAGCAAACCCAAAGTCATTAAACTTGATCACCGTTGTACTTCGTACAATTTAAATTACTGACTTGATCAAAATCCGCTGTAAGTCATACAATTGTTCCTCTCTTGCGTGCATCTTAGTATCAATAAGAGACGGACCCCAGGGGATACAATGTATGTAAGCCGAGAGATGGACTCGTGCATACTCACTCACAGTAAAGGAAACTTGATGAATTGCTCAAAATTTCGAAATTGGTATCAAAATTTTGATGAACAATATAATGGTTTAAGTCAAGTTGGGGTGATTTGGCAAAAATCAAATTAAGCTTGAACCGAGATTAGAGGCTGATAGTTTCTGATATTCTGTGCTTTAATTGAACAATTTAATCATATCACAAAAATACTTGAATGTGTGTTATTAGATTTATGCGGACAACCATACCAATGACCGACTTATTGCCAGTCATAATATCGCTGAAATATAAAACTGTGATGGAAGGGCAATTTAGTCAATATGATTCTCTACTCAAACTCAACAAAAATACAAAAATATGTACTGTTTTTGGTAAAATCATTGAAAAACACAAAAGGATTGTCTATCTTTTAACGGACAGAATATTCTTTTGTAAATACATTATTTAAATTTTTACAAAATACCAAAAATATTTTCGTCTTCTTTGTGCAAAATACTTAAATAATTTAAGTTATGTTTCGGAAAACTGAAACGTTTTTAAGGTATTTGGTTGTCGGGATAAAAGGTCTCTCGATAACCTTATTTATTTATTTTATTTAATTATTTAATTAATTCATTTAATTATTTAATTTAAAATTAAATAAAAGATTTTTTTAATTAGAATCTAATTCGGTATTTATGGATAACGGACTAGGTGATTCTTTAGCGAACTAGCTTCTGGTTCGCGAACCTAATTCGCTTCCGCACTCTGTAACGAATCATCCCTTCGTTATGCATATTTAACGAATCATGACACGAATCATGTCTTAATTCGCTACCTTTAATTTAACGAATCAAGTAGCGATTCGCAAACATAAGGTAACGAATTGAGTTAGCGAATGGGCTAATTCTTTAACTTTAATTTAAACGAATCGTCTGATTCGTATAAGCTGTACCTCGGGTTGGGTGCAATGTTATATAAAACAAGAAAACGAACAGTCTTCCACTGTTCTCCCTCTTCCTTCATCTTTAAGAAACCCTGTTCAAATTTTCTCTGAAATCTCGACTTTCTTGTTTGGATATTTCAAGGATATATTTGAGTTTCTAAGGTATAGCCGATCATGGCGATATAATTTTCGTCAAAAATGGCTACGAGTTGATAGTTAAATTATGAACTTTTAAGAGTTTAAGGGTTTCCGAAGTTTTGAAATCCATTTGTGTATAATTTATGTTAATAACTATATGATTTTGACGTCATTGTGATCGGAATCATATTCCGATACCCTTGGTGGGCTTTAATCATGATTTGATTGTTGTTTGCCGGGTTAATTATAGTTTTGTGTTATTGGTATTTTACAGTAGGTTCGTCTAACCTATGTACTTAGAGATTTTTAGTCTTAATCTCATTCATCTTCGATTACGAATGTAATTCCGAGTACACTGAGCTCATTATTGCGATGATTCGATGATAGTTATGGCCAAATCGTCCTCGGGTTCATATTATTGACTATCTATGTTCATCCTAATTTTGACCTTGACTTTGTGAAGTCAAAGAACAAGTCTTAATTATGACCATTTGTTAGTCTTAGCGTATTGGAACTGTTTCGTGTCCAATTCGTTAAGATATTACACGAACTTGATTAGCGAATAAGATGTTACACGAATCAGATATGGATTCGCTTAAAATATAACGAACTAGATTTTAGTTCGTCAAATTAAATAGTAATTCGCTATGTTCAGTTCGTTAAGGTATTTACTTGATAGCGAATTGCCTGATTCGTTATCTTATTGTAACGAATCAGTGTGATTCCCAACGAATAACATTTATTAAATAAAATTAATTTTAATATTCATTTAATTTAATTAAAGGATTTAAATCGTCTAATACGCGTAACTAGATTAATTACACATATCTTTTGATTATATACTTTGATATCTATTCTCATATTCGGATTTATTTATACAGTAAAACATGGCTGATCAAGAACAACAATATCAACCACCACAAGAACAACCTCCACAAGGACAACCACAACAACACGATCAACAAGTTGAAGTGATCTTATTGCCGTTTGATAAAAAGCACAACATTTGTGCTTATGTTGATCAAGATGTGACTGATTTGGAAACGTTTGGAGCTATGTTGGCTTTCTTACGACGTTTAAAGATATACTATGCCATCACTGCTACACCTAAAGTGTATCTTAGTATAATTAGGTAATTTTGGAATACGGCGGAATATGTTGAGGCAGATAAATGGGTTTCAGCTCCAATCAATCAGATTCCAATTACCATTGATGTTGAGGTCATTCGTCGGGTACTTCAATTTGACGATAATGATGATAACCCGAGTGAATTTGACAGGACATTGGTTAGAGGTTTATTAACACGCTTGAACTATGGTGGTGATATTCGTAAATCTATGCTGAACAAGAATGGGTTGTGTCCACCATACAAGTATCTGTTGCATGTTCTACTTCATTGTATTAGTGGATGTCGCAGTGGGTTTGATGAGTGTCGCCTATGTTTGCAGTCGGCGTTTGTTGCCCTAATCCTGAACAAGCCCTTCAACTACTCAGAACTCATCTTTGATCATCTGAAAGAGCAGGTTCAGCAAACTCTACAGTCAAAGAAGTTGTTGATGTATCCTCACTTTTTACAACTAATTATTCAGGATTTGATTCCGAATTTGGTGATTGATCGAACGTTGGTGAACGATGTTCTTGATATGGAACATATGAAAGCTGAAACGGTACATCGTATGTTAATTTATAGAAAGGAAAAGCCACAGGACAAACGGATGATTGGTCATATAATCAATTCGGATTATGTATGCCCTCCTAATGAGCGCTGGATCCACGATGATTCGGATTCCGAGCGTGAAGGAGGGAGAAGGTGGGAACAATGATGGTGGAGATGATGATGGTGATAATGATGGGAATGATGGAGCTGGTGAACGAGCTCTTAAAGAACAACAAGATGCAGGCGATGCTGCTCTAGCTGCCACCATGAAAGCTCAGCTGGAAAGAAAAAGAAGGGGTAAAGCTGTAGCTACTGGTGAACCATCAAAGAAGCCCCGTGTGTCTGCTGGGGCTGGGGTAATCATTGGAACCCCACTACCACGTCAAACAACTCCTCAAAGCTCGGCGGTGCCGCTAACTATTAGCACTCTGATGCTTACTTTAACGACGACGTTGGTGTCACACGAGAGGCTCGGTCTTATTCCTCAAATGGCGTTAACCGAGATACCGAGACCTCATGCTGCATTGTCTACAGTATCTTCTACTACATCAATGAGACCTCCTCCTCCGCCAACAACCATTCCTCCTCCACCTCCGCCTAGTGATGTCTCATTCATGAGAATTACTCGGCCTCAAGGACCTGTTCAACCTGTTCATCCATCTGTATACAACTTACCACCAGGTCGTCAAACTGAAATGCTGCTAAATCTGCTACATCTATATGAAAATCAAATGGCAGCTGACCGTCAAACTCAAGAACGACTCATGGAGAATCAACGACGAATGATGAGTTATATTTCTTTCTGTCAGAAGGAGACTAAGTCGTTGCGTATGATTGTTGAGTCTCAGGGGGTGAAATTAAAGGAACAAGAAGAGTTGATTTTACAATTAACTTGTAAAGAAGATGCCCTCAAGAAACTCAAAAATGACGATGATGATCCTGACGAGTCTAATGCAGGAGGTGAGCCTAAACAATCGCATGGTTCATCCTCTGGTGCAGGTGTTAGTGGCGGTGATGATTCGAGCAAGCAAATAATTATTTATCAAAATCCAACAGCTGCCAAGCCAATTGAAATGGTTGCAGCTAACATAGTATTATTTGTTGATGGATCAGGGGTGGTTCGTAGTGTGGAAAACAGAGATGAGATAGAGGTTGGTGAGTTTGTGGTTAGATCCTTGACACGGGAGCAGATTTCAATTCTGCTTGGGCTGAATGACGATCAGTTGACTGCTTTAGAGACTGAGCCCGATGTCGAAGTAATAACTGAGCAAGATTTAGAAGTTGATCCGTTGTTTATGGATACGGATTTTGTTTATGAGAATGAAGAGATTGAGATGGAAGATGTGACAGTTGAAGAGTACCCGGACTTGTATCAACACGTAAATGTTGATCAAGGTGTTCTGGTATTTCATGAAGAAGTATTTAAAGAGACTGAGGATGAATTGGAAAAGGTTGTGCAGCGAACAGTACCCTCACTCAAAGAAGTGACTGATGAGGACGTAGAAAAATGGTTCAAACGTCATAAAGTGGGTAAAATTTCCAGTGCTTATCGTTATGTAGATCAAAAAAGAAAAGATACTGCTCCTGCTTGGGTTGAGGCTAATCAGGTGACTACCTTCAAGACTGTTTCAAAGGTACACGGTGATATTGTTTCATGGGCTTATGACTCTGACCTTAAGGTATGTATAGTCAAGTGGGAAAAGGGTGTCCAGTATTACGAGAGGATAATGGATGTTTTAACTCTACCGCGTTGGGATGTACGTACCCTCGCGAGACGTCCATTTATCAATCGTGGGGGTTACCGAACGGCTGAGTGGTTTCATCAACACTTACTGTTCGAGGTCAATCATGGCTTCAAATTCTTCAAGCCCCAGGTCCCAAGACGTAAGCGCATTGATGAGATTGATCCAAGGACCGGCTGGAAAAAACTTGTCTTGAAAGTGAAGCCGCCAAAGACGATGAAAAAGGTTCCTATGAAGACAATGCCTCAAGATATTTATCTGTCTTTCAACCGTTGGTACTATGACAATCTTACTAGCGAGGCCGTTATTGTTCATGGTCGAGGACTGTAGACCGAGCTCATCAAGATAATCGACCCGATGTGGTTGGTTAATTTATCAGAGACAGACAACGACGTGCTACACAGGAAGCAGATTTTGTTTGAACGCCAAGAAGATTACGACCTGGCTATGCAATTCCAACGAGTCGCTCGTGTGTGTCATGAACATGGAATTCATAGTTGCAGAGACTGGCAGTCCAAACGCTTCAAATAAGTTAAAGACAAAGAGCTCAAGATGAGGGGGTGTCTGTTAGTGCACGGTTTTGCGTCTAGAGTCTTTGTATTTATCGTTAACATTTTTATTTTTTAATTAATGTAATAATTAATGTAATTAATAGCCAGTTTGGTAAGTTAAAGGCTAGTTCGCTAGAGGATGTTAGCGAACTAGCCAAGTAATGTATTCCCTCCTGATTCGTTAGGGGATGTTAACGAATTAGGGGGGTGCTTCGCTATGATTATTTATGTAACGAATGGGAAGCTTGTTCGCTAGGGGATGTTAGCGAACCAGATCACCTTCTATATATAGTGAACTACTGTTCACTTTTAATATAAGTTTTGAGCTAATTAACGAACTGTTGTTCAATCCCTCTCTCAAGCTTCACCTAATCTTATACAAACATTACTGATAATATATTGATAATATATACACATATTTATAACACTGAATCGATGTTAATCATGAGCTGGATCCGAAAACATATTAATAGTATAGATACAGATCTGAGATTTGTTCATTGTTAATTGTTATTGGTTATCGGGAACAAACAAGTGGTATCAGAGCAGTTGGTGCTCTTTACACTTGATTTGGTGTTTTAATTGTTATGGTTATTAAGTTTTTCGGTTTTTGTTTGGTTTTTGAATCAATTTTGATTTTAATTGATTGAATTATGGATAATTTGGATTGAGTTTGTGTTGGTTTAGGTATTGGATAGGTGTGGATTAAAGGAATTGAGGTGTGGATTGGATTTGTGTGTTTTGGATCTGGATTCGGTTTAAGTCCGAAACAGGGGTGTGTTTATGGTCAAATTGATTTGGTTTAAGGTGTTAATCGGATACGAGATTATGTGTGTTGGATTCAGAATTGGTTTACGAGGATTTTGGTAGGTTATTTGTGCATTTTGGTTGAGTAACGAGGTTGTATTACGAATTTGTTATTGTTGGGTTTCTGGGTTTAATCTTCAAAAACTCTGGAAAAATTGTTTGAAGATTTGAAGATTTGAAGATGAATGTAATTCGTTATCTTCTTTCTGGTGATTCGCTATATGTTTCATGGTGATTCGTTATCAACTGTGTTACTTCGCTACCTAGTTCGTTAATCAATTCGTGTGAGTTATTGGTTCGTGTTATCTAGTTCGTTAACTAGATTAACCGATTCGTGTGACACGTGTTTTTCTTGGGATTTGTGTTATAACAACCTTTGCCACGTGGCATAAGGTGTCAGAGTTTGTTACAAACGGTTGTAACAACCTGATTCGCTATAGTGTGATTCGCTAATCAACTGTAGCTGATTCGTTATATTAATTCGCTAAGCATTTCTTAGTGATTCGTTACTAATCCTTTGTGATTCGCTAAACTAATCCTTTGTGATTCGTTTGGTCAATTCGTTAAGTTGACTTGTGATTCGCTAAACCTTCATCTCATTCGTTATCTGTTTCGCCATTTGGTTGATTCATTAACTTTATTTGTGATTCGTTAAGTTGACTCGTTAAATTCAATTTTGATTCGCTAAAACACTCACCTCATTCGTTAAGATACTTCGTTGCTGATCAGTCTTAACTTTGTTCAGGGTTGATTCATTAAACACTGTTCACAGTTCTCTATAACTGTTCACAGTTCGCTATAACTGTTCACAGTTCGCTATAACTGTTCACTGATTTGTTAAATTATTTCACTATTTGATTCGTTAAACACTTAAATTTTTCAAAAATGGCCGATATGTATGCATTAGCGTCTCAAAACATCTTGATGCAACATATGTTGCAACTTGATATCGAGATAGGTTCACATTCTAAATGTCCACGTTTGATGAAGTTCAGTGACTTTGCCAAGTGGGAAACTCGATTTCGTGCACATTTGGGTTCTGTTCATCCTGACTGCTCATATTGTCTTGATGAAGTTTATGTGGCACCAATGATTGGTGATGATACTATTGGGTATACTCCTAAAGCTATTTCTCAATACTCACAAGAAGAGAAGAAAGCTTTAAAAATCGAGATAAAAGCCTATTCTACTTTGACTATGGCATTACCAGAAAATATCTTTCATCAAGTTGGTAGTATCAAGAGATGTGCGTCTTTATTTCAACATCTGCGTATAAGAAGCATGGGAAACACAGCCGAGAGTAAGAAAGTGATGCTCAAGTTTCAGTTTCGAAACTTTAATCTATTGAAGGGAGAAAAAGTTAAAGAGATAACTACAAGATTTAGTCATTTAATTGCTGAAATGGACAAGAAGAAAATGGAAATTTCTGAAAGGGATAAAATTGACACTATTAAAAGTGTGCTTCCAAGTTCCTACTCAACATTTCTAATGGTTTTGAAAGAGAATGACTATTTTTTAAATGAAGACTTGACGGCACTTGAATTTCTACAAAAGATCGAAGCTAGAGAATAAGATCTTAAGTGTCAAAAATCCTCCAAAGAAAATCAAGATCCAGCTTTCTATGGTGGAAGTATGCCTCTTAGTTCAACGATCTCTCCAATCACTGCTTTTCTTACTCATGCTGCAAGTGAAAAAGAATCAACTATGTTTAATGATCCAAACGTTTGTTTCTACTCTGCTGGTAATTCGGGTGGTTCTGGAAGTTCAACTAATACCAATCCATTTGCTACACCACCTAGTGTTAATATGAAGGAAGCTGAGCAAAACTTTGCTTTTCTGACGGCTTTTATGTCTTCATATGAAAACTTAGTGAGTAGTAAGATTGCCACAAGTGATTTAACAGATGAGGACTATGATCAGATAGATCCAGATGATCTAGAAATCATGGATTTAAAATGGAACATGGCTATGATCGTGCGTAAAGTTAAAAGATTCATGCAGAGAACTAGAAAAGATCTTCCTGCTTTAAACAAGAAGTTGGGTTTTGATAAATTAAAAGTAAAGTGTTATAATTGTCAAGAATTTTGGGCATTTCGCGAAGGAATGTGACAAACCAAGGAAAGAATACACTGGACCTCGTGGTCAAAGTCAAAATGCTTCTACACCACAAGGAAGTGATGTTGAAAAGAAACCATCTTCTTCTACAACACAAGCAATGTTAGCAGATGGAACTGATTAGTCACAACGGTTACTATGCAATGATGTTCAAGCAAATTTGGCTATGTTTGGGTTACATAAAGATTGTTAAGATGCTACTGGTAGTGAGATGTCTTCTGATAATGATTCTGGATCTGATTCTGACGACTCTTGCGACAAGTCTTCTGAATAAATGTTTGCTTGCATGGCCAAGATAAATGAGGTTAGTAACTCTATTTCTGCTACTTCATTTGTTAAAGCATCATGTGTTGACTGTGAATCTAACAAATCTAAGTTAGAAGCATTAAAAAATCAAAATGATAATCTTATACGAGAAATTGCTTCTCTTAAGGATACTTATCGACAATCTCTTGAATCTCAAAGGAGATCTCGAGAAAAGATTGAAGCATTGTCGACAAGTAACCACGATCTCAAAGCCGAGTTATCTGTGAAAATGACCATTAATGACCAAAAGTTTCAGGAAATTTTGAAACATCGTTCTAAGATAACTGAGCTTGAGAATGAGGTTCTTGAGTTGAAGAACAAATTGGGGAAATTTAGGAATTCAACTTTTCTGTTGAACGAAATTATTGAAGTATCTGGAAAACAAAAAGATTCCAAGAAAGGTATTGGTTTTGTTGAAATTCCACCACCTTTTCATAATGATTATAAAATTAATCCTTTTGCAAGAAATGAAGAGGATTTGATTCAAAAAGATTCTGTGATTTCTGAAAAACCTAAATTGATTAAACCTGAAATTGTCAAACCCCAAGTTGCTCCTCAAAAACCTCATGTGGAAAGTAAAAAGGTCTTTGTTGAAAATGTTGACAAAGTGATTATTGAGGATGTGTTTGAACCTGAGATTATACACAACAATAAGAACATTCCTTGTTCTAATCATATTCTTTGCGAACCTCAAGAGTTTGAAGAAGCTGTGTATGGTTCATTCCAGTCTCAAGTGAACAAAAAAGAAACTGTTAAAACCAAACCAGTGAGGGCAAAGAAGTCAATTAAACCAAAGATTTCTGACGAGGACTTAATGCGTTTCATTAATCTTCTGAGTTCTAAGTCTTCATCGGCTAGAGTGTTTAAGTTAAAGGGAATGGATACGATGTTCACTGAAAAAGATATTCCAATAAGTATTATCAAACCTGAACTTATTGAGAGTGTTTTTGTCAATGAAACTTCAAAAATTCAAGAACTTGAACGTGTGTATGCTCAAACAAAAACATCATTTCAATCTGACCCATTGACTAAGGCAAAACAACTTTTAAAACAAGCTAAGAAAATTAACTTTGTGAAGTCAACTGAGACAGATACACTAAAAAGCTTTTCGAACTGTTCTAATTTAGATTTTTATTTAAAGAATAAATCTGAATTATCTGATGAGTTGCTAAGAGCATGACTAAAAAAGTGAGTCATCATCAACCGTCTGCATCATTTATTCCAATTACTTCTCAACATCATCATGTAGACATGCGACGTCGTTTTCTTTGTGGTCAACAAGGTCATGTTGTGAGGAATTGTAGTCAGCAGAACTATCAGAATCTTCATCCTTTTATCAAGGACAAATCTGAGCCAATTCCATTGGTCAAGGAGATTTTGAAACGACCTGTGTCGTATGCTGATGATACTCATATTTTGTTCTCTAATGTGAATCCTCGGAAGGTTCTTTATGTCAATGAGACACACGGTCAAGTGAAACCAAAATTCGTTCCAACTGAACCCATATGTCAAAACAAGAATTCAAACATTGTTCAGGCAGCTTACTTAAGACGAAAGTCTAGGAAGCCGGTAACTTATTCACAAGTGAAAACCAAAAGGTGCCCAAGACTGAGGCCTGGGCTACCTTTTTGAACTAATCACTTTTGTTTGTGTGTAGGGTTCATTCAAGACCATTTCTGGTGAAAACTGGATCAATGATAGCGGATGTTCTCGTCATATCACTGGAAATCTCGACCTATTAACCAACATATGAAATATTCAAGGGGGTTATGTAGCGATTGCAGGGAATTCTGGGGGGCATGATCACACAAGAGGGTGAAGTTTCAAATGGTCACATTACGTTGGAGAAAGTGAATTATTGCGACAAAGTTGATCATAACTTATTGAGTGTATCGCAGATTTGTGATAAAAAGTACACTACGATATTTACTGACAAAGAATGTCTTATTTTGAAACCGGGTTATGCTATTCCCGAGGACATGGTTGTCATGCGATAACCACGATCAAATGATATTTATGTCTTAAATATGAGTTCTAAAGTGTCCACATCGATCGAAACATGTTTTGTCTCGAAAGCAACCGAGAAAGACTCGATTCTATGGCATCGTAGAATGGGTCACATACATGTCAGGAAGATGAATTATTTAATGGCAAATGACTTGGTTGAGTGTGTCTCGTTAAAGAATTTTAAGTTATCTGATCACTGCGTTGCATGCAAAAAGGGCAAGCAGAAGAAGAAGACACATCCCTCTAAGTTATTGAATTCCATTGATACTCCTCTTGAATGACTTCATATGGATTTATTTGGTCCAGTGAATCGTGCGAGTATTTCTGAAGACTGGTATTGTCTTGTAGTGACTGATGATTATTCAAGATACTCTTGGGTGTTATTTATGAGATCAATGGATCAAACACCGGTTTTGGTACAAAATCTTATTACTAAGATCGAATCACTGTATAAACAAAAGGTGAGGAGAATCCGAAGTGATAATGGTACTGAATTCAAAAACACTATATTGGATTTCTTTTGTATTCAAAAGGGAATTCACCGAGAATATAGTGCACCTTATGTACCTCAACAAAACGGTGTTGCTGAAAGGAAAAATAGAACTCTGATTGAAGCTGCACGCACAATGCCCGCTGATTCTAAGCTTCCTGTCCACTTCTGGAATGAGGCAGTGAATACAGCTTGTTATACGCTTAATCGAGTTCTAACTGTGAAACGCCTCACGAAGACAAGCTACGAGATCTTAAATAATAGAAAACCTAATTTAAAGTACCTGGAACCATTTGGGTGTCCGTGTACAATGTTGAAGAAGGATTCGGGTAAATTTGAAGAAAAAGCTATCGAAGGATATTCCTTGGGATATGCATCTCCAAAGAAAAGGGTTTTTAATTCACATCTGGTTGTGTTGAAGAATGGTACCATGTAGACTGTCAAAAGTACACAACTCCTCCTCAAGGGAAAGGTCCAGACTAGATGTTTGACTACGATAGTTTATTTAATTCATTTACTCCTTCGACTGAACACATTGATGAAGATCTGGTTCGAGCATACTTGAAGATCATTTGACCATTCCAAGATCTTCAAGTTCTAATGAAGTTGAAGCTCAACCAGATGCTCCAACTGAAGAACCTCAAGTTGTTTCTCCAGTTGTTATTGATAATGTTTCTACTTCTTCTGATGATGATCAAGCTGAAGTTCAAGTTATTGATCTTGACAGTGATAATGTTTCATCTCCCGAGTTGGGTGAACATTACACTAACTTATTTGATAATGTTGTTGTTCCTGAGAATCCCACTCTTCGGATTCATGGATATCATCCACAGGAAAATATCATTGGAGAACTTGATGTGGGCGTTCGTACACGTCATCAAGTAGCTGCGTCAAGTGATAATAACATATTGTGTGCTTACACTAACTTACATTCTTCGGGAATTGTGAATCTTGCTAAATTCTATTGCTTTCTATCTCAAGTTGAGCCAACGACAGCTCGTAAGGTACTTGAAGATCCTTCTTGGGTAGAAGCTATGCAAGAAGAATTACAGCAATTTGCACGTTTGGGTGTTTGGGATTTAATAGACAAACCTGCTAGAGTCAAGAAAGCCATTCCGACTAAGTGGGTATTTAAGTGTAAGAAGGACGATCGAGGGGTGATTATCAGAAACAAAGCACGTCTAGTGGTACAAGGTTTTCATCAGCAAGAGGGTATTGATTACACAGAGGTATATGCTCCAGTTGCAAGATTAGAGTCAATTCGAATCTTCCTGGATTATGCAGCTTATAAGAATATCAAGGTCTATCAAATGGATGTTAAAAGTGCTTTTCTCAATGGTGAATTACACGAGGAAGTGTTTGTCCAACAACCACCTGGTTTTGAAGATCCTGATTATCTAGACCGTGTTTACCGATTAAACAAGGCCCTGTATGGTCTACATCAAGCCCCGAGAGTTTGGTATGGCACGCTCACCGACCATCTGACTGAGAATGGCTTCAAACGAGGAACTGTTGACTGCACTTTATTTCATAACATTGTTGGTAATGATCTTCTTCTAGTCCAGATTTATGTCGACGATATTATTTTTGGGTCTACAAACGACACATTGTGTAAGGAGTTCGAGAAGTCCATGCAAACAAAGTTCGAGATGAGCTCGATGGGAGAGATGAATTTCTTTTTAGGGTTGCAGGTTCACCAGTCTGCTCACGGAATTTTTATTCACCAGACTAAGTATGTGAATGGCGTCTTGAGCCGATTCAATATTTCTGCCGGAAATCCCTTCTACTCCTCTTCCAGTAGGACACAATTTATCACCGGATGAATTGGAGGATTCCGTTGACCCTACCCTTTATTGTGCCATGATTGGTTCTTTAATGTATTTAACGGCTTCTCGCCCTGATATTATGTTTGCTGTTTGTCTTTGTGCTAGGTATCAAGCAAGTCCACGAGTGACTCACCTAGCTGCAGTCAAGAGAATTCTTCTGTATTTGAGGGGAAATCCAGACATCGGGTTGTGGTACCCCAACGATGATACTTTCGATCTTACTGCCTACTCAGACTCAGATTATGGAGGATGCAAGATCAATTTTAAATCAACGACTGTAGGATGTCAATTTTTAGGAAACCGGCTTGTTTCCTGGCAGTGTAAGAAGCAGACAACGGTCTCCACTTCAACCGCCGAAGCTGAGTATGTTGCAGCCTCGAGTTGCTGTTCCCAGGTTTTGTGGATACAACAAAATCTTCGCGACTACGGTTTGATGTTTCTTACTACTCCTATTTTGATTGATAATTCTGCTGCTATTAGTATCACCAAGAATCCCGTACAGCATTCTAAAACGAAACATATCGACATTCGATATCATTTTATACGGGATTGCTATGAAAAGAAATTAATCGATCTTGAGAAAGTACATACTGATTTTCAAAAAGCCAATCTGTTTACTAAAGCTTTTGACAAAACGCGTTTTAATTTTTTGCTTGATTTAAACGGATTGAAGACCCTCGCTGATATCCTTAAACAAGGATGACTATCTTTATTTTCTGTCATATTTTTCTTTTAAAATTTATTTTGGTTTTAGGGGGTGAAAATCTAGAAAATACAAAAAGAGTGTGTTTTTCATTTGTATAGATAAAAACCAAAAACATTTTAAAATTTTTGAAAAACCAAAAAGAATGTGATTTATGTTTTGTACAGAAAAATCAGAAAATCCAAAAAGTTTGTGAAAGTTATTTTGTTTATAAGAAATTAAAAAAAAAATTGTGTTTTTATAGTTGGTATAGAGAAAAACCAAAAAGATTTTTAGATTATTTTCTCGCTGAAAATTATGTCGGTTATTTAAGTTTGTGAAGCATGCTTGCATGTCTTGGTCCTGTTATTCACTTGTGAATTGATGGTAAGTTAACTGGGGCGATTAAATTTATCTTTTCTTTATTTTATGCTCCTCAAAATTTTGAGTTTTTGAAGCAAAAAGAGAACATGATAGTACATTGATTATCTTGACCCCAAATTCAGCAAAAAAGTTAGCTTAAAAGACTGTGTGCTTAATTGCATTGGTGCATTGGTAGGTCTTAAAACAACCCAGTAGAGTAAAGTATGTGATATAAACATAAAGAAACGCCAAATTGAAAGGGGTGTTAGTCTCTAGCAAAAGTCTTGGTGAGGATGGCAGAAATGTAATAACCAGTCATACTCAAGCCTTATATTTGTTGATCACCCAAAAATAAAATAAAGCAAATAATAAGCGTTAAGATTCTGGACATTGTGAGTCTTTATGCGGCTTAACCGTCTGGGTATTCATAAGCATGAATATTTCACTCGCTTTCTAGAGCAAACCCAAAGTCATTAAACTTGATCACCGTTGTACTTCGTACAATTTAAATTACTGACTTGATCAAAATCCGCTGTAAGTCATACAATTGTTCCTCTCTTGCGTGCATCTTAGTATCAATAAGAGACGGACCCCAGGGGATACAATGTATGTAAGCCGAGAGATGGACTCGTGCATACTCACTCACAGTAAAGGAAACTTGATGAATTGCTCAAAATTTCAAAATTGGTATCAAAATTTTGATGAACAATATAATGGTTTAAGTCAAGTTGGGGTGATTTGGCAAAAATCAAATTAAGCTTGAACCGAGATTAGAGGCTGATAGTTTCTGATATTCTGTGCTTTAATTGAACAATTTAATCATATCACAAAAATACTTGAATGTGTGTTATTAGATTTATGCGGACAACCATACCAATGACCGACTTATTGCCAGTCATAATATCGCTGAAATATAAAACTGTGATGGAAGGGCAATTTAGTCAATATGATTCTCTACTCAAACTCAACAAAAATACAAAAATATGTACTGTTTTTGGTAAAATCATTGAAAAACACAAAAGGATTGTCTATCTTTTAACGGACAGAATATTCTTTTGTAAATACAGTATTTAAATTTTTACAAAATACCAAAAATATTTTCGTCTTCTTTGTGCAAAATACTTAAATAATTTAAGTTATGTTTCGGAAAACTGAAACGTTTTTAAGGTATTTGGTTGTCGGGATAAAAGGTCTCTCGATAACCTTATTTATTTATTTTATTTAATTATTTAATTAATTCATTTAATTATTTAATTTAAAATTAAATAAAAGATTTTTTTAATTAGAATCTAATTCGGTATTTATGGATAACGGACTAGGTGATTCTTTAGCGAACTAGCTTCTGGTTCGCGAACCTAATTCGCTTCCGCACTCTGTAACGAATCATCCCTTCGTTATGCATATTTAACGAATCATGACACGAATCATGTCTTAATTCGCTACCTTTAATTTAACGAATCAAGTAGCGATTCGCAAACATAAGGTAACGAATTGAGTTAGCGAATGGGCTAATTCTTTAACTTTAATTTAAACGAATCGTCTGATTCGTATAAGCTGTACCTCGGGTTGGGTGCAATGTTATATAAAACAAGAAAACGAACAGTCTTCCACTGTTCTCCCTCTTCCTTCATCTTTAAGAAACCCTGTTCAAATTTTCTCTGAAATCTCGACTTTCTTGTTTGGATATTTCAAGGATATATTTGAGTTTCTAAGGTATAGCCGATCATGGCGATATAATTTTCGTCAAAAATGGCTACGAGTTGATAGTTAAATTATGAACTTTTAAGAGTTTAAGGGTTTCCGAAGTTTTGAAATCCATTTGTGTATAATTTATGTTAATAACTATATGATTTTGACGTCATTGTGATCGGAATCATATTCCGATACCCTTGGTGGGCTTTAATCATGATTTGATTGTTGTTTGCCGGGTTAATTATAGTTTTGTGTTATTGGTATTTTACAGTAGGTTCGTCTAACCTATGTACTTAGAGATTTTTAGTCTTAATCTCATTCATCTTCGATTACGAATGTAATTCCGAGTACACTGAGCTCATTATTGCGATGATTCGATGATAGTTATGGCCAAATCGTCCTCGGGTTCATATTATTGACTATCTATGTTCATCCTAATTTTGACCTTGACTTTGTGAAGTCAAAGAACAAGTCTTAATTATGACCATTTGTTAGTCTTAGCGTATTGGAACTGTTTCGTGTCCAATTCGTTAAGATATTACACGAACTTGATTAGCGAATAAGATGTTACACGAATCAGATATGGATTCGCTTAAAATATAACGAACTAGATTTTAGTTCGTCAAATTAAATAGTAATTCGCTATGTTCAGTTCGTTAAGGTATTTACTTGATAGCGAATTGCCTGATTCGTTATCTTATTGTAACGAATCAGTGTGATTCCCAACGAATAACATTTATTAAATAAAATTAATTTTAATATTCATTTAATTTAATTAAAGGATTTAAATCGTCTAATACGTGTAACTAGATTAATTACACATATCTTTTGATTATATACTTTGATATCTATTCTCATATTCGGATTTATTTATACAGTAAAACATGGCTGATCAAGAACAACAATATCAACCACCACAAGAACAACCTCCACAAGGACAACCACAACAACACGATCAACAAGTTGAAGTGATCTTATTGCCGTTTGATAAAAAGCACAACATTTGTGCTTATGTTGATCAAGATGTGACTGATTTGGAAACGTTTGGAGCTATGTTGGCTTTCTTACGACGTTTAAAGATATACTATGCCATCACTGCTACACCTAAAGTGTATCTTAGTATAATCAGGTAATTTTGGAATACGGCGGAATATGTTGAGGCAGATAAATGGGTTTCAGCTCCAATCAATCAGATTCCAATTACCATTGATGTTGAGGTCATTCGTCGGGTACTTCAATTTGACGATAATGATGATAACCCGAGTGAATTTGACAGGACATTGGTTAGAGGTTTATTAACACGCTTGAACTATGGTGGTGATATTCGTAAATCTATGCTGAACAAGAATGGGTTGTGTCCACCATACAAGTATCTGTTGCATGTTCTACTTCATTGTATTAGTGGATGTCGCAGTGGGTTTGATGAGTGTCGCCTATGTTTGCAGTCGGCGTTTGTTGCCCTAATCCTGAACAAGCCCTTCAACTACTCAGAACTCATCTTTGATCATCTGAAAGAGCAGGTTCAGCAAACTCTACAGTCAAAGAAGTTGTTGATGTATCCTCACTTTTTACAACTAATTATTCAGGATTTGATTCCGAATTTGGTGATTGATCGAACGTTGGTGAACGATGTTCTTGATATGGAACATATGAAAGCTGAAACGGTACATCGTATGTTAATTTATAGAAAGGAAAAGCCACAGGACAAACGGATGATTGGTCATATAATCAATTCGGATTATGTATGCCCTCCTAATGAGCGCTGGATCCACGATGATTCGGATTCCGAGCGTGAAGGAGGGAGAAGGTGGGAACAATGATGGTGGAGATGATGATGGTGATAATGATGGGAATGATGGAGCTGGTGAACGAGCTCTTAAAGAACAACAAGATGCAGGCGATGCTGCTCTAGCTGCCACCATGAAAGCTCAGCTGGAAAGAAAAAGAAGGGGTAAAGCTGTAGCTACTGGTGAACCATCAAAGAAGCCCCGTGTGTCTGCTGGGGCTGGGGTAATCATTGGAACCCCACTACCACGTCAAACAACTCCTCAAAGCTCGGC
This sequence comes from Bidens hawaiensis, assembly GCF_021521415.1. Classification (NCBI taxonomy): domain Eukaryota; kingdom Viridiplantae; phylum Streptophyta; class Magnoliopsida; order Asterales; family Asteraceae; genus Bidens; species Bidens hawaiensis. The sequence goes on along the minus strand of NW_027491029.1, from coordinate 1,834,480 downwards.
GGTGCCGCTAACTATTAGCACTCTGATGCTTACTTTAACGACGACGTTGGTGTCACACGAGAGGCTCGGTCTTATTCCTCAAATGGCGTTAACCGAGATACCGAGACCTCATGCTGCATTGTCTACAGTATCTTCTACTACATCAATGAGACCTCCTCCTCCGCCAACAACCATTCCTCCTCCACCTCCGCCTAGTGATGTCTCATTCATGAGAATTACTCGGCCTCAAGGACCTGTTCAACCTGTTCATCCATCTGTATACAACTTACCACCAGGTCGTCAAACTGAAATGCTGCTAAATCTGCTACATCTATATGAAAATCAAATGGCAGCTGACCGTCAAACTCAAGAACGACTCATGGAGAATCAACGACGAATGATGAGTTATATTTCTTTCTGTCAGAAGGAGACTAAGTCGTTGCGTATGATTGTTGAGTCTCAGGGGGTGAAATTAAAGGAACAAGAAGAGTTGATTTTACAATTAACTTGTAAAGAAGATGCCCTCAAGAAACTCAAAAATGACGATGATGATCCTGACGAGTCTAATGCAGGAGGTGAGCCTAAACAATCGCATGGTTCATCCTCTGGTGCAGGTGTTAGTGGCGGTGATGATTCGAGCAAGCAAATAATTATTTATCAAAATCCAACAGCTGCCAAGCCAATTGAAATGGTTGCAGCTAACATAGTATTATTTGTTGATGGATCAGGGGTGGTTCGTAGTGTGGAAAACAGAGATGAGATAGAGGTTGGTGAGTTTGTGGTTAGATCCTTGACACGGGAGCAGATTTCAATTCTGCTTGGGCTGAATGACAATCAGTTGACTGCTTTAGAGACTGAGCCCGATGTCGAAGTAATAACTGAGCAAGATTTAGAAGTTGATCCGTTGTTTATGGATACGGATTTTGTTTATGAGAATGAAGAGATTGAGATGGAAGATGTGACAGTTGAAGAGTACCCGGACTTGTATCAACACGTAAATGTTGATCAAGGTGTTCTGGTATTTCATGAAGAAGTATTTAAAGAGACTGAGGATGAATTGGAAAAGGTTGTGCAGCGAACAGTACCCTCACTCAAAGAAGTGACTGATGAGGACGTAGAAAAATGGTTCAAACGTCATAAAGTGGGTAAAATTTCCAGTGCTTATCGTTATGTAGATCAAAAAAGAAAAGATACTGCTCCTGCTTGGGTTGAGGCTAATCAGGTGACTACCTTCAAGACTGTTTCAAAGGTACACGGTGATATTGTTTCATGGGCTTATGACTCTGACCTTAAGGTATGTATAGTCAAGTGGGAAAAGGGTGTCCAGTATTACGAGAGGATAATGGATGTTTTAACTCTACCGCGTTGGGATGTACGTACCCTCGCGAGACGTCCATTTATCAATCGTGGGGGTTACCGAACGGCTGAGTGGTTTCATCAACACTTACTGTTCGAGGTCAATCATGGCTTCAAATTCTTCAAGCCCCAGGTCCCAAGACGTAAGCGCATTGATGAGATTGATCCAAGGACCGGCTGGAAAAAACTTGTCTTGAAAGTGAAGCCGCCAAAGACGATGAAAAAGGTTCCTATGAAGACAATGCCTCAAGATATTTATCTGTCTTTCAACCGTTGGTACTATGACAATCTTACTAGCGAGGCCGTTATTGTTCATGGTCGAGGACTGTAGACCGAGCTCATCAAGATAATCGACCCGATGTGGTTGGTTAATTTATCAGAGACAGACAACGACGTGCTACACAGGAAGCAGATTTTGTTTGAACGCCAAGAAGATTACGACCTGGCTATGCAATTCCAACGAGTCGCTCGTGTGTGTCATGAACATGGAATTCATAGTTGCAGAGACTGGCAGTCCAAACGCTTCAAATAAGTTAAAGACAAAGAGCTCAAGATGAGGGGGTGTCTGTTAGTGCACGGTTTTGCGTCTAGAGTCTTTGTATTTATCGTTAACATTTTTATTTTTTAATTAATGTAATAATTAATGTAATTAATAGCTAGTTCGCTAAGTTAAAGGCTAGTTCGCTAGAGGATGTTAGCGAACTAGCCAAATAATGTATTCCCTCCTGATTCGTTAGGGCATGTTAACGAATCAGGGGGTGCTTCGCTATGATTATTTATGTAACGAAGGGAAGCTGGTTCGCTAGGGGATGTTAGCGAACCAGATCACCTTCTATATATAGTGAACTACTGTTCACTTTTAATATAAGTTTTGAGCTAATTAACGAACTGCTGTTCAATCTCTTTCTCAAGCTTCACCTAATCTTATACAAACATTACTGATAATATATTGATAATATATACACATATTTATAACACTGAATCGATGTTAATCATGAGCTAGATCCGAAAACATATTAATAGTATAGATACAGATCTGAGATCTTTTCATTGTTAATTGTTATTGGTTATCGGGAACAAACAAAATTTACCCGTAAATTCCATAATAATGAAAACCTTACATATGATCTTAAAATATCCGCTCAGTAAATATTCGAAAAGTTAGAATTTAGATTTTTGGTCAACATAAGTCAACAAATAAAAAGATTGATTTGGCTTTTTAGATAAAGATTTGGTCACTAGCGGCTTCTGGATCCTCAAAGCGACCATATGGCTTGTTCATACACGTCTCCTCCATAAAATCATCTTATCCTCCTTTTATGAATGACTTTTTGTTTTCAGTTGATTTTATACATATATTTTTTTTGATAAAAGTAATACATTTAAATTCTGTAAAGTCTCAATCATAAGGTCATATGCTTTGACGATAAAACCTAGTGATTTTGGGCGATAAGGAGAAGGAACTCCCCCCCCGGGGGGCGATAAGAGGGGCGGCAAGGGGGCGACGTGTTTTGTCGCCGGTGAACATTAAAAATATTATTATATTATTCTATATAACCAACGGTCAAAATTTTTAAAAATAAGTTTAATTTAAAAAATTAAGAGAATACCAAAAAAAATTCAACCATTTTCACCATTTCATATACCAACTCAACCTCCAAAAACCATTTTTCATATACCAACTCAACCTTCAAAACCCATTTTCACCAACTTTCTTTACCAAAATGTATTACACAAATACCTTCGACATGTTGAAACAATTTATTGAGAATAAGAAGAAGATGGATCAGATAATGCAAGAGACAACAGAGGAGGTCGTGAGTGCATTTCGGGCCATAGCAAATAAGATAGCTTCTAGCTTTACTAGTTTTCGATCGCGCCATAGATGATCGTATATCATTCGAGATTGTGCGGATGCAAACAATCGTTTGATGAAAGACAACTTCGACAACTCTCCTAGCTATAACGATGCTAACTTTGAATGTCGTTTTCGGATGTCTAGACGTTTATTTTTGCGCATTGCGGAAAATTTGGAGCGTTGGAGCGAAGTATCCGTATTTTTAACAAAAAGCGACGCAAGATAATATTTAGGATTCACCTCCATCCGAATGTGTACTTCGGCGCTACGCATCTTCGCATACGGAAACACGGTTGACATCAACGACAAGTATTTAAAGATGGCAGAGAAAACGACGTGAGCTTCTTTAGAGAATTTTTGCTTCCGTATTTTAAATTATTTTAATCAGTTATTTTAAATTGTTTAAAATAATTATTCTTTAACCTATTTGTTTTAATTTAAATTATTTTAATCATTATTTCTATAGAAATAATACAATTATACAATGATCGTCATCTGAGGATTCCAAGTTCAAACGACCTAACTCGCATATATGATGCACACGAAAGCAAACATACTTTTCCCGGCATGATCGGGAGTATAGATTGCATGCATTGGAAGTGGGGCAACTGTCCAACCGCATAGCGAGGTCAATACACTCGTGGTGACCATGGAGTACCAACAATTAATCTTCCAGCCATTTGTTCACACGACCTTTGGGTTTGGTCGGCCAATTTTTGGCTCTTTCATGTCCAACAACGACATAAACATTTTCAACTTGTCGCCAGTGCTAGAGTATTACATCAGCCGTAGCATACCGCTCTTACCATTTTATGCCAACGGTACCTACTACCGTCACAGATACTATTTGGGTGATGGAATATATCCAGAGTACTCGATCATCGTCAAAACGTTTCAAAACCCGATCGAATAAAAAAGAGAGTATTTTAAGAAGCAAGAGTCTGCGCGAAAGGATATTGATAGGTGTTTCGGGGTTCTAAAAAAATGTTGGCATTATGTGAAAAACCCATGTCGTGTATGGGGTAACAATCCTGAATTTTAATGATCCGAAAACCCAACCCTTTTACACTTTTTGAGTTATAAATTTTATTAAAAATGTTAAATAGATATTTTAGACATATATTCACCTTTAAAATCACTTAAAATGGCTAAAAATGCATTTTTCGGACTTCATGGATTAAAACTATCAAAAATCAAAATCTGCTAGAAACTCACCCTTCGTGTAGCTCGAAGGAAACCTCCTTTATCCCTTCGCGTAGCTCGAACGAGCGTTGATCAGCAAATTCATTTTTGATTCTCGTTTAATGCTAAATCCTTCCTTAAATGACCCTAATTCACTACAATTAAGGTCCAATTAATATAATATGTGTAACTGGTCCACATCCATTTCTTGTGGAGCAATCCGCTTAATTGGTTCGATTTTTTCATAATTGTGTTATTCGGTTACCTTAAATGAGTATTTACGTAATAAACGAATTTAGATTATTATACTTAATCAAAATACATTCTTAAACCCTAATAAATACTGCAACATCAGCCACCATCAAATTTCATCTCCTTCATTGACGGTTTCTTCACGATTTCTACAAGTTCTTTAAGTCTTTGTTTGACTTTGGTGTTCAAGACTCTTTGACTTCATTTATCTCCTTATTCCTTAATCTTTCCGGGTAACTTGTCTTCTGATAAAATGTATGTTTTCATTGAACTAACAAAAGCTCTCAGTCAATTTTATTGATTTATGGGTTTTTGTCAGTCAATTGCTCTCCAGCCCGATAAGGGTTATAAAGGTCAATTTTAATTGTTTTTTAGTTACTATATATTTTGGTTTGAATTAGCTTCCGAACCAGAATAATTTTATGTTCGTTATAATATTACAAGTGTACTGGTCAGAATCTGACTCCCGAATCGGAGTTCGGATTCTTAGCAGTACCAGCCCGTCCAATTGCGTTGTTGTTGGTTTTAATTCTAGTATATTGTCTCAAAGTTCCAGGTCTGTTCATGTCAGATCAGTCAGAGCGTTAAAGGCTCAAAACTTATTTATTAGTCATATTTTATTATTTAACGCATCAATCATTAAGGTGAGTAATCACTCCCTTCTTTTACTGTTTTTAAAAAATTTTTGGAGACATAATGCGTACCTTATAATACTTTTATGTATCTTAATACATCACTTGTAAACCTCAAATATTGTGATTGATCAATTGAATGTTTATATGCTAGATCCTTACTTGCTCATTTGTTTATTTATTGCAATCGTAGTGGTCCTTCATAATCACATTAAAGTATGATCGTATATCGTCTTAATAGCGAAAGCCCGATTCGCTAGGCGCTGGTTGTAACATTCCCAAAATTTCCATCCAAAATTTGACAAATTGGTAAAGTTGAAGGATCAAAATATCCTCAAAACAAGTAATGGAAAAAAATAAGATAAGGAAATAACAGAAAAATAAAAAAATATTCAACAACGTAGATAACCCCATACTAAGGAAATGAAAAAGGAAAAGCCATCCCACATGGAAAAATGGAAGAAAGTGGAAGCATTCCACATGGATATAAATAAGGAAGATAAAAACTCATCCCACATGTAAAGTAAGAAAGAGTTGGAAGCTCTTTATAAAGAGTGGAGTTTCCATAATAATATTCTTTTATGCCTAGCATGCAACCAGTGGTCCTAGCAGAGAGTGCGACGCACCGGCTTGAGCACAGGCGTTGGACGATATGCGCAATGTAGCCTTTTACGGCGCACTTTGCACTTTGCATGCTCTCATCACCGAGAATAAGGCCATCGCGATACGTGATGGAGCGTTATGACTCAGCAACACGTGTCACACCATGAAGACACGTGGCAGGCGCTAGGGCTGAGTCAGCTCACACGTGTCTTTCTCCTGCCATCGCGATACGCGACGGCTTAAGGGGATGAGTCCATCACGTATCGCGATGGGACCCAGTTTCAGCTATAAAAGGGGAGGGGTCACGACATTCACTCCTCACACCAAACACACTCACTTTCACACACACTACCTCGTTTTGCGTGCCAACCTCGAAGTGCGTGCCAAGCCCCGTCATTTTGACTGTTTAAGTCCACTACATTATGTAGAGTAAAGTAATGCTTGTACAAGATTAAACATATATAAACTTCGAATACCCGTGTAAGATAGGGGTTCTGCCTAAGTAATTATTTTGTTATTATATTATACGGCTTAGACTATAGTCAGGTGAATAGCCCACACCTTGATCATATTTATGTAAGCTTTATACATACAATGGTTATAGTAATGTTTCTTCACAATTAAGAAACACAAAATTTTACATACATAAGGATATAGTAAAAATTTATTTTCTTCACGATTTAGAAATGTAACAAATTATATACAAGGAATATAGTTGAAACATTGTTTCTTCATGATTAAGAAAAATAAGATTTTACATACAAAGGTAGTAGTCAATGAATGTTTCTTTTTGAAGAAGAAACAGATTATAGATGTTTCTTCACGAAGAAGAAACTCAGCACATGATTGGTAAATAAACGTAAAGACTTCATTCTAAATATTTTAATCAAATAAATGATCAATAAAGGTTTAAAGTTATCAAAACCAGACTAAAGGTCTGTAGCCGAATCAAGAGACGATCCAGATATTTATTTAAACCTATTTTATTATAGGTTAATCACCGTTCATTCACAAAGGTTTTCAAACGAGATCACCACATCATTCAGAATAGACAATCACAGGTGAATACGTTAAACCTTTACAAACAGTCAAAACAAATTTATACTCTATAAGATGAACGGGCGGTTTATCTAAAAAAGTCAGTCAAACGTTTACATGAGATTGCGTGATCTCTAAAATGTTATAATACAAAATAGAAATAAAAGTAACTCACACCGACTACACATGTGTTTGGATCAATACATAACTGTTTAGCCTAAACAGTCTAAGGCTACGTGGCCACGAACTAACACTCAAAATTAGTTCTCCATTAGGGGCTACGTGGCTCGGGGGACACTTTTTTGTGTGTAGGGCAGTGGAAAAAAATACAGGAAGTAGAAATATTTCCGTTGAGCTTGTCAAGAAAACTATATGTGTTATATAACAATAAAGATATATAAAATATTTTTAGAATCAACGATTCACCAGCATATCGCTGACGTATTTCCCCCCAACATTTCAGGAAGTAAAATTAGCACATGTAACAAGGAATTATAGCCATTCATAGAGTTAGATGTTCGCAAGGTAGAGATGGCTCAGTTTTAAATTATTAAGATATTATAAATATGATTTATAAATCAAACACTTGGGTACTTATTATCCAAGAAGTTTTCAAATAAATTAATATTTTATTTAACAAAAGTTTTGCGCTAAAATTAATCGCAAACTCTGATATATTTATAAAACAGGTACCAAATATTGGTTATACGCCTAGGCCCTAAGCCAGGTGTGGCATGTTGGTATCAGAGCCATCGATCTTAGCGAATTAGGAATTTAATCAGACATAGGCTTTGATCAGAGATAGATATCAATCTTATAATAGAGCCATCGGTTTCAGTGAATTAAGTATGAATGTGTTAGTACCTAAGCTTTAACCACTTGTTGAATAAGTAGGGATAAGCAAAGATTGATAGTTTACATATCCCTAACATGATATTTACAAATGTCTTATATAAAATACTTTTGGCATATACGCTGAGTAGTTAGACATTCAATCAATGCACTTGAATCTGAGCCATCGAACATGGCTGGTAATAACAGCTATTATACAAGCTATATTTCAGTCAAGAACAACCGACAGTTCTTAATTAGCCATATGGAAGTCAATTGGCATATATTCCTAGCAATCTACCAATACCCATAGAAATATCAATCTTGTAACTAAACTATCAGTAACATAAAATTAGATATTTGACTAAAAGATTGTAATCACAGAATATTCAAATATTACGGATAAGGTAAACTGTACAAATAAGTTAAGAACGCATTCCTACTTTTAATCAAACCTCTCGCAAATGTCTGATCACCATAGTTATACCAGTCGACCTCGATCCGGTAAATGAAAGGGATGTATTGGAACGTCTCTACTCCCAATTCATGTCCCAAGTGATGAAGTCTCATACCAACAACAATGGAAGAAAATTCGGATTCATTCGGATTCCACCAACTCTGATAAGTGCAAATCAGAATACGCAAGGAGCATAATCAAGTAGATTAAAGAAACCAAAGTTGTCAAAGGGAAAAGGAGTAATGACTAATTCAGAAGACAATTATCAGTAACCACAATATTTCAATTATCCAGCATTACAAAATCCTTACTTTTCCCACACTTAAGGTGAAAACTTGAATATGGATCAAAATTCCTTAGAAGGAATGTGTGGCACTGAAGATAATTCAATTCATTACGAAATCAATGTCACCAAATTAGCATAAGCAATGCTCAAGAAAGAAATCCTAAACGAGGAAAGACAAAAAGAAGAGGAAACAAGTAAAAACACCAAGAAGGAAAACAAGATAAAGAAATTGATCATTCACTGGAAGAAGTAGACAATAAGATCTTAATAGTTGTAATTAGTATAACAATAGTATTTTTGTACATTCTTTCTACTATAACAAAAATAAAAAGATATGTTTTACTTTCTTCGAAATAGTAAATTTATCTTTAAATTATGTCAAGGAATAGAAATCATAAACTCTTAGAGTAATTCTTCCAGCAAGTCTGGAAGAAAGATAATATCAGCTTTAGGAAAGTCCAAGTGTACAAAATCCAAAGGATAAATAGCTTCAAGTTAATGCCAAAGAAATATTTAGCAAAAGAGACATAAATAAACATAGAAAGAGAATTAGAGAAATTCTTATAGGTTGTATGTACACAAAGTATGTACTAACCATTTCAAGAGTATACAATAAAGGAAAATTGTGACATTCGTCATTTTTGAAACCAAAAAACCCGACCCATTTTAAATTGTCGACACCTTTCGGATCTTCATTAATTAATAAAATGGTGAATTGTTTTTGTATTTATTTTCATGATGTTGTTTATGTTTACAATGTTGTTTTTATTATTTATGATGGTACAAATTTAATTCTAAGTATTATATCATCTTTCTTTAATCAATTGAGTCAAAGACATTTAATGGGTTATAAAACATTTAATTGGTCAAAATCAATTATTTCAAGTCTTATGACTAGCCATCAATTAACTCACTTTGACCTTGTTATTAACCATTTTGAGCCTATATAAAGCTCAATCATTCTCTACAAGTTCTTTGCACAACTAATTTACACTCAAAATCATTCAAGGTTGTCAATTTCTCTCAAGTCTTAAGTTTGACTTTCAAAAGACAACTTCTAAAGAAGTATTATTTTCTTCTTCTTTTGTGATACAATCCCTGTCTAATGTTTATTTCTTGTCATTAAGCATAACGATTGTTTCCATGATGACAACCCAAACGACATTCAAGGAGACATATCATCCTTTGTAATCGGCTCGCTTATGTTTGGTTTATGAATTTTATGTTTAAAAGTCAAAATTAATTTTTACAAACTAATAATCAAGAACAAACATTTTTTTAACATACCACTTCATCTTTTTTCAAATTATGTTACACACAAACCCGACTCAATAACCGGGTTCATGTTCGACCAAAAAACGAAGCACTCGTTAAACTAGTTTTCTTAAATTATTCGGTTGGAACAAACCGGACTAAACTAAATTAATTAATATTTATTATGACCCATTTATTTTTCAAAGACTAAAATAAATTAACTTAACAAATCAAATAACCAAAAGCCTTTTTTTAATAAACCCAATATATATATAAATATATATATATTTCTTTATAAATTGTTTATTCATAAATCGAACGCCCTCGCCAAATTACTTTCTTTTCGCAAATTCTTTTTAAACCTAGCTATTTATTTATCTAGGGTCGTTCGTTGAACCGATCTTTGTCGGTTCACTTGCTTAAAGGCATTTTTCGCTCTCGAATCGCTTATTTAACAAGTGAGTTTTTCATAACCCCTTTTAACTCTTTTAATATTTTTGGGGTGTAGCATGTCACAAGTTTTTATTTCGTTAGTCATGCGCTTATTTACAAAAAAGATTCACATTTATCGTACATGTTAATATTATTTTTGCATATTGTTTATGATTATATGTGAACTTGCTTGCAACATATTTATTTTTTTTATGGTAGAAGTTACGCAAACGCATACACATAGTGGGAGGGTCCGACGGGACGTACCTGCGCCGTCTAACATTACAACTTCGGTTATTCACGTAAGGTGGTTCTCATTTCCCCGACTTCTGCAGCTTCTGCTAAATGAACAGAAGGACGACACTATTGGATTTCATTTACTTTATGTTTGAATGTTTATTGCATTACGATCGTTGAATCACAGATTTTATATATGTTTATATACGCAAAAACTTATGAAAACTCACCAACATGTGTTGTTGACAAAAATATATTATTTTAAACGTGCTGCAGGTTGATACAATGAAGTGACATGACAAGAAAATTAGTTATACCTTAGGATTATTTCAATGAATAGTATTTGCTTCATTTAGATGTGATGTTCTTTTTGTCTCATTATCAAACTATTTGTATACTTGCGAAATTATGAAATAAAATAAATATTGTCACTATTAATAGTGTTACGAGCTTATGAGTGATCTGTATGTTGCACCCGGTCGTATTCTGCTTAAAGCCAGGGTGTTACAGATTGGTATCAGAGGAGCTGTGACTATAAGATAGGTGGTTAGACGTAACGATCTAGAATAGTTATAGTTTATTTTTAGGGCCCCAATTGCATGTATACTCTATGTGTTATGTGCCCGCATCATTTAAGATTGTTCATATGCTTCAAGTATATTTATAATATTTTATAACGTCACATGTACACTTACTCATAAACAAACTCTAAGGTTTATGCCTAAGAAATTTTTGTAATCTTTTATATTCTTCAACGAATTTTTGATGTTTAATGTAATAATTCGTGTTTGATATTTTGATTTTCGTTATCATTAATAATGGTTTTACATGCAACATCCCGAAAATTCTAGAATAATATTTAATGTTATACCTGCGTCGGTGAATTATCTGAGTTAGTGAGATAATGATAATAATTTGATAATAAGGCTTAAGGGGTAGCGGGCTTGGTTAATAGAATTAAGATGGACTAAAAAGGAAGGATGGTCTTTAGGTCCATAGGCTTAAGGGAGTATAAATACCCCTTAAACTCTAATCCTTTCCATTATTATCCAAATCTACACTATAGCCTACACCTTGATAAACACACACAAACACTATCCTAAAACCCGAGCCGAAATCCGAATGTGAAAACCGGAGCTTGTTGGTGCTAGATCATCGTGAAGAACCAAGACAACATCAAGGCTTAACCGTGTTCGTTGTTCGACTCGTTTAAGGTACGTTTAGAATCGGAAATCATTTATTTAGCTTCGGATTCATCTAGAAGTCATAGATCTGTGTTAGTATGGTAAAAACGATTCCAACGAAGCCAAACTTGTTGAAATTGATTACAGTTTGATAGGTTAATTGTTAGTATGAAAAACCCGTATATATATGCCTAATCGCACCCCTTAAACATTGATGTTTGGCCGATTTGATGGTTAGGGTTTGTAGGCGCTGTAATTCCAAATCCATTGATACCTAAATCGTGATATTTGGTTAAGAAACGAGGGTTTAATTGTAGATTTGATGAATGTTGACTATTTTGTGTTCTGGAAATTTTGACTTTGACCCTAAGTCAAAGTCTGGATAAGAACAGGGATGATTCGTTAAAAATGGTGCAATTCGTTATGGTAGCGAATCAGCTCACCCAGTTCGTTACATCAATATTAGGCTCACGAACTTGGAGTGAATCAGGTAACGAATCAGGTGATTCGTTACTCACCAATTCGCCAAGTTCCAATAACGAATTGAAATAACGAATTGGATGGTGTTCAGGTTACGAATTGGAATAGCGAATCAGGTCATGATCAGACAATGAATCAGAATGACGAACCAGGTTAACGAATCAACTAATCAGACCTTGAATGATATCGAATTAGGCCGTGTTTTGATAATGAATTAGGCTTAAATCATTATGGAAAACAAGGTGGCGAATTAGATAATGATTTGAAATCCTAATGGAAAATGTGATAAGACAACTAATGGAAATAAAATTTTTAACCCCAGCCAGAGGCTCTGCCCCTTGGACCCCGCTAGGGGCTGCCGCCCCTACAACCCCGCTTCCAGGGGCGCTTCCCCCGGACCCCCGTTCGTTGTGGGCTATAGTTAGACTAGAAACATGTTATGGAAAGTGATAGTAATAGTTACGTGTAATTTTTATACAGTTAGCCGTGCAGCCAAAGAAAGGAGTAACCGTAAACGGAAGAAGTATCTGAGTTCAGGTGAGTTTCTAGCCCTATTCCTTGTTATGTTTTCGGTGTGCATACTCGACGTGATAGTTAATACACTTACCCCAATTTGGTAAGTGTATGCCATGTATGATTTATATGTTATCTATATATGTCTTGAATGAGAATGAAAGCTTGTCAGTACGTGAACGATCTTCGGATATTGCACGTACTGTCAGGTTAATAAAATAGATATGAATATTGTGTGTAATGTAAAGATGAGGGCTCGTCGGTACGTGAACGATCTTCGGATATTGCACGTACTGTCATGTTATAAATATAGATTTGAATATTGTATGTAATGTAAAGATGATTGATTGTCGGTACGTGAACGATCTTCGGATATTGCAAGTATTGTCATGTTATAAATATAGATTTGAATATTGTATGTAATGTAAAGATGATTGCTTGTCGGTACGTGAACGATATTCGGATATTGCACGTACTGTCATGTTATAAATATAGATTTGAATATTGTATGTAATGTAAAGATGATTGCTTGTCGGTACGTGAACGATCTTCGGATATTGCATGTATTGCCAAGTATTGTGATTGTCTCCTTATATGGATATTAAATAATAAATTATGTACATAGTTCCTTCTACGGATAATATATATTGAGTGTTCCTTCTATGGAAAGCACAATAGTGTTCCTTTAATGGAAAGTATAGTGTTTCTTTAATAGAAATCATTGTGTTCCTTTAATGGAAAGCATAGTGTTCCTTCTATGGAAATATATAGGATGTTCCTTCTATGGAAGTATATAGAGCGTCCTTCTATGGAGAATTTATACAGAGCGTCCTTCTATGGAATATATATATATATATAGCAAGGGCAATAGCCACGGTTCTTTTAATAGATATTATGTGACGTTCCTCTTATGGATATTTGTACAAGGTTAAGATATGTATGTATGTAAGATATGTGTATGTATTGTATGTCGCCTTATTAACTAGAACTCACTCAGCGTAGCTGACTTTTAGTATGCACGCATGTGATCAGAATGAAGAGCTAAGCATGAGGAGGGCACATGGCATGTATTGAATGTAAGGCCCCGTTACCGGTAGCCCTACTTTCGTGTTGGATTTACTCATAAACGCAGTTCTAAATATCAGAGTTAATTAAAACATTCGCGGAATATAAAAACTTTAATAAAACATTTCATAGCAATCCAAAACTTGTTTTAAACAACCAACTTGTCTTTCAAAATAAACAAAACATAGACTTAAACGTCTTGAGTCTTCCGATGCCAGCCTCTTATTCAGTGCCACGTGTCCCCTCAAGCGAGCTGCCTCATCCTACTCACCTGCGTGCATACAAAAGGTCAGCTACGCTGAATGAGTTCTAGTTAATCATACATTATACAAAACACACAAACTTATACTCTTTCATTCATACTTTCATACTTTCTTTTGTACTAACTTGCTTTCATATCTTACGTTATAAAGAGCATTACGCCCTACATTCCTTGAGTTTTATTAGGGCTCGGTACCCTCCTTCCTCGAGTATTATTAGGGCTCGGTACCCTCCTTCCTCGAGTATTATTAGGGCTCGGTACCCTCCTTCCTCGAGTATTATTAGGGCTCGGTACCCTCTTTCCTCGAATATTAGTAGGGTTCGGTTCCCTAGTTCTCGAATATTAGTAGGGTTCGATTCCCTCTTCGTTACCATACAACCATACATCATACCTCGAGTATTATTAGGGCTCGGTACCCTTTCCGTAACCATAAAACCATACAACCATCCTTTCCTTCTTTTATTAACTTTTATCACGTTCATACACATAAGCATACATATCATACTTACCTTATACATAGCGTTACAACTTGACAGTACGTGCAATATCCGAAGATCATTCACGTACCATCAAGCCATCATTCATACATATCACATCATTCACATAAGGCATACACTTATCTCTTAGGATAAGCGTATTAACAAACATGTTGAGTATGCACACAGCCCCGAAAACATAACACATAAATGGGGCTAGAAACTCACCTGAATCCTGTTAAGCTCTCCGTTAATCGTTATTCCCTTCTTGAGCTGTGCATGGCTAACTATATAATACTTACATGTATCAATTAACTACTACTACTCGTGTAGTATTTCTATCTTTATATAACCCACAACGAACGGGGGTCCGGGGGCAGCGCCCCTGGCAGCGGGGTCTAGGGGCGGCAGCCCTTAGTAGGGTCCAAGGGGTAGAGCCCCTGGCTGCGGTCGAGCTGTCTTAACACCTTTTTCATTTGGTTTTTAATTTATTTTTTAAATTTGCTAACTCCAGCGAACTTATCATTAAGCGAACTTAACAATACGCGAACTTAACATTAAGCTAACCTACTGTAAGCGAACTTAGTGTTATGCGAACTTAACATTAAGCGAACTTACTGTAAGCGAACTTAGTGTTAAGCGAACTTAACATTAAGCGAACTTGTCACCAGGCGAAGTTATGGCTTGGCGAACATACTAGGCGAACTTGCTCGGCGAAGTTAGTTGCAGGCGAAGTTAGTTGCTGGCGAAGTTGCCTACCATGAACCTGCTTACATCGAAGTTATCCAGTGACGGCCACTGGTTTGGTTTTAACTCCGCTAATCGGCTATATTTCAACATATAAACCGTTTAACCGTAGCCAACCTCGGACAAGACTTGACTCGGATAAGTGTAAAGTTTGGACCTTTAAGCTAGAACGTTTAACACTAAATCTTAGGGTTCCATTTTAACGAGCCACCTATGTTCTTGGGTTTGTTCGGTTCGTTTTAACATCAAGTTTATAACTTTACATTTTGTTTACACTCGATCTATATCCGTTCTAAGTTTCGAGGCTAACCGATCCTAAAAACATAAACTTTAAGGTAAAGGCTTACCTTTATGCGATCGATGCGGTAGCGGTTGGCTTGGTATATTGTATCTAGCTCGTATAGTGAAGATCTAATAATGGTTGGCTTGATCTTCGGACTCGAATCCGCTCTCTCTCTCTCTCTCTCTCGGCCGTAGGAGGTGGTGTGTGTGTTTGGAGTATTTAGAGAATAAGATGGAGATAATGAGGGTTTAGGGTTTAAAGGTGTTTTAATGAGGTATTTATAATTCTCAAGGCCCATGGACCTAAGGCCAATTACCCCTAATCCATCTTAATTAAATCCAAGTCCACGATCATTTCTTGCTTAAACGCTCAATCATTTAACGAAGTCTTTATTTATTCAATATTATAAAATTTAGGATGTTACAAGTCTTCCCTCCTTAAAGAGGTTTCGTCCCCGAAACCTAACTATCTACTTAAACAGACAAGGATAGAACTTGCGCATCTCATCTTCAGCTTCCCAAGTAGCATCTGATCCTTTGCGATGCTTCCATATCACTTTCACCAAAGGTATAACCTTATGACGAAGCTGCTTCTCCTTGCGATCAACAATCTCTATCGGTTGCTCGACGTAGTTCAGTTGTTCATCAACCTCGATGTCCATTAATGGCACGTGAGACGTGTCATCAGCTAGACACTTCCTCAGATGAGAAACATGGAAGGTTGAATGAATTCCTTCTAACTCATCGGGTAAATCCAGCTTATAAGCTACTTCCCCCACACGATCTAAAACTTTAAACGGTCCAATATACCTCGGACTCAACTTCCCCCTCTTTCTAAAACGGATAATTCCTTTCCAAGGCGAGACCTTAAGCATCACATTGTCGCCAACGTTAAACTCAATTGGTCGTCGCCGCTTATCTGCATAAGACTTTTGTCTGTCTTGAGCGGCCTTCATTCTTGCTTTGATCTGATCGAACTTTGAAGACGTTTCTTGAACCACTTCTAGGCTTCCCATTCCTTTCTGACCAATCTCACTCCAACACACCGGGTTCTACATCGTCTACCGTAAAGCATCTCAAACGGTGGCATACCAATACTTGAATGGTAACTATTGTTATAGGAGAACTCTGCCAGGTGCAGATGATCATCCCAACTTCCACCAAAATCTAAAACACAAGCACGCAGCATATCCTCAAGGGTTTGGATCGTCCTTTCAGACTGTCCATCGGTTTGAGGATGATACGTCGTACTGATGTTCAACCTCGTCCCCATTGCTTCATGGAATTTCTTCTAGAACCTCGAAGTAAACCGTGTATCTCTATCAGACAAGATCGATAACGGTACTCCATGCTTAGCCACAACCTCTTTAATGAACAAGTTTGCTAACGTTTCTGACGAGATAGCCTCTTGTATAAGAAGAAAGTGAGCACTCTTGGTCAAACGGTCCACTATCACCCAGATGGTATCATGATGCTTAGCTGTACGAGGTAGCTTAGTTATGAAATCCATGGTGATGTGTTCCCATTTCCATTCAGGTATCTCTAGCGGTTGCATCTTCCCATAAGGCTTCTGATGTTCGGCTTTGACTTGTAAGCAAGCTAAGCACTTACTGACATAATCTACTACATCATTCTTCATTCCAGGCCACCAGTAATCTCTTTTCAAGTCTTGGTACATCTTCGTAGCTCCAGGATGGATTGAGTACCTTGACTTATGAGCTTCATCTAAGATTCGACTTCTAAGATCACCATGGCGTGGGATCCACATACGGTCGAACCTAGTCTTAACTCCATGAGTGTTTTCCATCAACTCATCTTGCTGGCCATAAATCCTTTCTTTCTTTACTAACCCTTCATCTACTAACACCTCTGACTGCACCTTGATGATTTCTTCAAAAAGACTTGGGTTCATGATCAACTTGTATGACTTTACTGTTGCAAGGACTTCCTCATTCTTACGACTTAATGCGTCAGCGACTACATTAGCTTTACCGGGATAGTAAATGTCGCAGTCATAATCCTTAATCAACTCCAACCATCTTCTCTGCCTCATGTTCAATTCTTTCTGCTCGAAGAAGTACTTTAAACTCTTATGATCTGTATAGATAATACACTTAGTACCGTACAGATAATGCCTCCATATCTTAAGAGCATGCACTACAGCTGCTAACTCTAAATCATGCGTCGGATAAGTACTCTCGTGGACTTTCAACTGTCTAGACGCGTAAGCTATCACCTTTCCTCGTTGCATCAACACGCAACCTAACCCTTGATGCGGGGCATCTGCACAAACAACCAAATCCTCATCACCATCGGGTAGAGTAAGGATTGGAGCTTGTGTGAGTCTTTTCTTCAACTCCTCAAAAGCTTCTTCCTGAAACTTACCCCAACTGAATACTACCGACTTTCGGGTCATACCGGTCAATGGTGGGGCTATCTTGGAGAAACCTTCGATGAATCTCCTATAGTAGCCAGCTAACCCTAGGAAGCTTCGTATATCAGTCGGATTCTGCGGAGTCTTCCAATTCGTTATCGCTTCAATCTTAGCTGGGTCCACGGTAATCCCTTCCGGATTAATCACGTGACCAAAAAATTGCACTTCTCTTAACCAGAACGCGCACTTCGAAAACTTAGCATACAACTTCTCTTTCTTCAGAACTTCCAATACCTCTCTCAAATGCTCAGCATGATCAGTCTCGTTCTTTGAATAAATCAGTAAATCATCGATGAAGACGATAACTGACTTATCCAACATCGGCCGACACACCCTATTCATCATGTCCATAAATGCTGCAGGAGCATTCGTTAGACCGAATGACATTACGAGGAACTCGTAGTGTCCATACCGCGTTCGGAATGCTGTCTTAGGGATGTCTGCCTCCTTCACCTTTAGCTGGTGATAGCCTGATCTGAGATCTATTCGTGAGAACCAACTTGAACCTTGCAGTTGGTCAAACAGATCATCAATCCTTGGCAAAGGATATCTATTCTTTACCGTAAGCTTATTCAACTCGCGATAGTCTATGCAAATTCTCATACTTCCATCCTTCTTCTTCACGAACAACACTGGTGCGCCCACGGGGAAACACTTGGTCTTATGAAACCTTTGTCGAGGAGTTCTAGCATTTGGGACATCAATTCTTTCATTTCGGACGGTGCTAGACGGTAAGGTGCTTTCGCGACGGGTTGGGCGCCCGGTACTAAGTCTATCTGGAATTCTATCTCTCGCTCCGGTGGCAACCCCGGAAGATCCTATAGGAATACTTCTGGGTAGTCGCGCACGATAGGAACATCTTTCATTTCTTTCGTCTCGGCAGTAGCATTGACAACATACGCCAGGTAGGCACAGCACCCTCGCCTTAGCAAACCCTCGGCTTTTATCATCGAAATGACATTAAGCCCATAACTTTCCTTATCACCATAAACCGTCACCGCACTACCATTCAAGGACTTTAACCTTATTATCCTACTCTTACATACTATCTGAGCCTCAAACTCAGACAACCAATCCATACCCAAAACCACATCGAACCCTCCCAAGGTCATAACGTACAAGGTAACAGGGAACTCATGTCCCTCCAATTCTATCTTACAGTCCTTAACCATTTTCATTATTTTAACCGAAGTGTCACTAGCGGTTTCTACTATAAGAGTTTCAGACACTCGGCAACATTTCATTTTAGCTAGTTTATAAATGGTGTGGCTACGAAACTTTTGTTTGTGCCCGAATCAAACAATACTGAAGCGGAAATACCGTTTACTAGAAACGTACCTGTGACGACAGCTGGAATCTGCTTAGCTTGCTCTTGGGTCAACATGTAGGCCCTAGTCCTCGACCTTGCTTGGTCAGCATCTTTCTTCCCACTCCCTCCAGCTTCACCCTCGGTGCACTCCCTAGCAAAGTGACCTGTCTTACCACACTTGTAGCATGCAGGCTTAGAACTGCACTCATGAGCATTATGATCTGCCTTCCCACACTTGTAGCAAACATTCGACCCAACTCTACACTCTCCAGCATCCATCTTTCCACACTTGCCACAAGTCTTGCACGACCTGTTCTCCCAAACTCTCGGCTGCTTGTTCTTAGGGTTCCACATCTGGGTACCGGGTCGTTTGGCAGGAGCGACCCATTTCTTCTCTTTCTTCTCGTCTCCCACCACCACATCATCCGCAGCCAAGTCTGCATAGACCATCTCTGCGAGTTTGACAGCAGAGTCAAAGGTAGCGGGTTTACTTGTCCTGACTAACATGCGGACTCTCTGTGGAAATCCTCTCACATAACACTTGATTCTCTTAGCCTCAGTGTTGACCATATCAGGCACCAACCTAGACATTCGGTTGAATTCAGTGGTGTACTCACGATATGTCATCGTCCCAGCTTTCAAGTTCAGGAACTTCATCTCTGCCCTTTCAACTTCTGCATCAGCACAGAACCTCTTCATCACTAACTCCTTCAGATTCTCCCACTTCATAGCCTTGATTTCCTCTTGACTCTTTCTCTGCTCAATCGATTCCCACCAATACATTGCCTCATCTTCAAACGATTGGGTGGCATACCCGACAGCTTGGTCAGGGCGACACTCACTGATTCGGATAATTTTATCCATCGCGGTTATCCACTGAAGAGTGGCGATGGCATCACCCAAACCAGTCAGCTTTGGCGGGTCACATCCCTTGAAGGACTTATAGTTGCACCAGCCTCGGCCTCTCTTCCTGTCACCGGATTTCACAGACCTAACTCCACTCGAGGCCTCCCTCTCTTCTTCTTCATTTCTCACACCATCACCCCCTGCCCTTTCAGCAGTCACTTCCCGACTTCCAGCAGACTTTCCCGGAGTAATATTCTTCACAGCAGTGGCTACAGCTTGAACAATAGCTGCTTGAATTACGGGATCCAGTTGAACCCCTTCGTTGTTGATCGGACCTTCTCCTGCTGCACTCCCCTCATTCCCGGTGTTGGAAGCTGTCTCAACCGAAGGTTGCTGGACACGACGAGGCCTGTCGCGTCGTCCAGTGCGACCTCCAGCTCCAGCAATGTCTCCAGCTCCAGCCATCGTATTTTAAAAGGGAAAACACAAACATCATCACTCAAGGAACTATTTAGTACAAGGATAGTAAGGCTAACAGGTAATAACAGTGGCCAGCTGTGAATAGCTGATCACGTTACTTTCCGTGTCCTATACACTTCCTTTTATGAGTCCATTTGTGTTGATTCTACATAAACAGTTAGTCAATCAAAACCATCAATTAATCCTATCCTTATCGATCACATATCCTTTCTTTATATGTTATCATACATCATTTAATCATACACATTACCTTTGCTGAGCTTGCTTGAGCGACCCATGGCATTCTTGAACTGGCATCTTGTTTTTTTTCTTACTTAATTCCATTCTCTGTTTGAGTCTAAGCATGTAGGATGCTTAAATCTCTCGAACTTTGCTCTGATACCAACTGGTAAGGCCCCGTTACCGGTAGCCCTACTTTCGTGTTGGATTTACTCATAAACGCAGTTCTAAATATCAGAGTTAATTAAAACATTCACGGAATATAAAAACTTTAATAAAACATTTCATAGCAATCCATAACTTGTTTTAAACAACCAACTTGTCTTTCAAAATAAACAAAACATTTACTTAAACGTCTTGAGTCTTCCGATGCCAGCCTCTTATTCAGTGCCACGTGTCCCCTCAAGCGAGCTGCCTCATCCTACTCACATGCGTGAATACTAAAAGTCAGCTACGCTGAGTGAGTTCTAGTTAAACATACATTATACAATACACACAAACTTATACTCTTTCATTCATACTTTCATACTTTCTTTTGTACTAACTTGTTTTCATATCTTACATTATAAAGAGCATTACGACCTACATTCCTCGAGTATTATTAGGGCTCGGTACCCTCCTTCCTCGAGTATTATTAGGGCTCGGTACCCTCCTTCCTCGAGTATTATTAGGACTCGGTACCCTCCTTCCTCGAGTATTATTAGGGCTCGGTATCCTCCTTCCTCGAGTATTATTAGGGCTCGGTACCCTCTTTCCTCGAATATTAGTAGGGTTCGGTTCGCTAGTTCTCGAATATTAGTAGGGTTCGATTCCCTCTTCGTTACCATACAACCATACATCATACCTCGAGTATTATTAGGGCTCGGTACCCTTTTCGTAACCATACAACCATACAACCAACCTTTCCTTCTTTTATTAACTTTATCACGTTCATACACATAAGCATACATATCATACTTACCTTATACATAGCGTTACAACCTGACAGTACGTGCAATATCCGAAGATCGTTCACGTACCATCAAGCCATCATTCATACATATCACATCATTCACATAAGGCATACACTTATCTCTTAGGATAAGCGTATTAACAAACATATTGAGTATGCACACAGCCCCGAAAACATAACACATAAATGGGGCTAGAAACTCACCTGAATCCTGTTACGCTCTCCGTTAATCGTTATTCCCTTCTTGAGCTGTGCATGGCTAACTGTATAATATTTACATGTATCAATTAACTACTACTACTCGAGTAGTATCTCTATCTTTATATAACCCACAAAGAACGGGGGTCCGGGGGGCAGCGTCCTGGCAGCGGGGTCTAGGGGCGGCAGCCCCTAGTAGGGTCCAAGGGGCAGAGCCCCTGGCTGCGGTCGAGCTGTCTTAACACATTTTTCATTAGGTTTTTAATTTATTTTTCAAATTTGCTAACTCCAGCGAACTTATCATTAAGCAAACTTAACAATACGCGAACTTAACATTAAGCTAACCTACTGTAAGCGAACTTAGTGTTAAGCGAACTTAACATTAAGCGAACTTAACATTAAGCAAATTTACTGTAAGCGAACTTAACATTAAGCGAACTTGTCACCAGGCGAAGTTATGGCTTGACGAACATACTAGGCGAACTTGCTTGGCGAAGTTAGTTGCAGGCGAAGTTAGTTGCAGGCGAAGTTGTCTACCATGAACCTGCTTACATCGAAGTTATCCAGTGACGGCCACTGGTTTGGTTTTAACTCCGCTAATCGGCTATATTTCAACGTATAAACCGTTTAACCTGTCCTCGTAAACATTCCCATAGCCAACCTCGGACAAGACTTGACTCGGATAAGTGTAATGTTTGGACCATTAAGCTAGAACGTTTAACACTAGATCTTAGGGTTCCATTTTAACGAGCCGCTTATGTTCTTGGGTTCGTTCGGTTCGTTTTAACATCAAGTTTATAACTTTACATTTTGTTTACCCTCAATCTATCTCCGTTCTAAGTTTCGAGGCTAACCGATCCTAAAAACATAAACTTTAAGGTAAAGGCTTACCTTTATGCGATCGATGCGGTAGCGGTTGGCTTGGTATATTGTATCTAGCTCGTATAGTGAAGATCCAATAATGGTTGGCTTGATCTTCGGACTCGAATCTGCTCTCTCTCTCTCTCTCTCTCTCTCTCTCTCTCGATCGTAGGAGGTGGTGTGTGTGTTTGGAGTATTTAGAGAATAAGATGGAAATAATGAGGGTTTAGGGTTTAAAGGTGTTTTAAGGAGGTATTTATACTCCTCAAGGCCCATGGACCTAAGGCCCATTACCCCTAATCCATCTTAATTAAATCCAAGTCCATGATCATTTCTTTCTTAAACGCTCAATCATTTAATGAAGTCTTTATTTATTCAATATTATAAAATTTAGGATGTTACATTGAACGGCTGGCATCTGAAGATGAAAGAAATGGTGTTTTAATTATGATGTTTATTATCATGGTTTTAAAGAAAAGATTTAATGTTTTGTAATGAATGATTTAAGTTAACGTTTACGCGAAAGTTTTAATAAACTCTGATTTGTAGAACTGTGTTTATGAGTAAATCCAACGCTAAGGTAGGGCTACCGGGTTCGGGGCCTTACATTACATGGCGGGTATGTAGTAACTGGAAGAAGGACACACTTGTTTTTTTTTTTGAAACCTTGACACCAAAGTATTAAACCTAAGGATAAGCAATACGTATAAATCACAGTCAACCGCGAGACCTGGTTGCTTACCTGGAGGGTTCAGAAAGGGTGCTGAAACTTATTAGGCCAAAACATACCATACCAAACGTCATACGAACTACTACTTTAAGTTGTCAAACATGATTATTTTCCTTTGTGAATAGAAAGTGGTTTCGTCTTACTCTTAAAAGTTGCATACAAGTCATGGTGGTATATGCAATGTATGATTCCAAAGACTCAATTGTTTATATAATGGTTTTAATTTAAAATTCGAAAAGTCATGGTGATACATGAATAGTCGAGTTTTCAATTCGTTTTCTTTAGTTATATATTAATTTATTATTATGGTTTTAATTGAAAATTGTAAGAAACATGGTGATAAATGAACAGTCAAGTTCTGTAAGGCCCCGTTGCAGGTGCCCTACATTGGACGTTGGATTTACTCATTAGCACAGTTCTAATATCAGAGTAAATTAAAACTTTCGCGGAATAACATTAAAGTCAACCATTCATTACATAAGTTACCATTTAAAATAATATAAAACATGCCTTTTTGATTCAAACATAAACAACTGAGTCTTCGGATGTCAGCCTCTTTATTCAACTTACCATGTGTCCCTCTTCAAGCCAGTTGTCTCATCCTACTCACCTGCGTGCATACTAAAAGTCAGTTACGCTGAGTGAGTTCAAGTTAATCATATAATATACAACACATTCAAAATTACATACTTTCGTTCATACTTTATACTTTCTTACATTCATTCATTATACACATACTTACCTTCATACTTTCTTTCTTTCATTTTCATACCTTACGTTTTGAAGAGCATTACGCCATACTTTCCTCGAGTATTATTAGTGCTTGGTTCCCTCTTGCCTCGAATATTATTAGGGTTCGGTTCCCTCTTCCCTCAAGTATTATTAGGGCCTGGTTCCCTCTTTCCTTGAGTATTATTGGGGCCCGGTTCCCTCTTGCCTCGAGTATTATTAGGGCTCAGTTCCCTTTCATTGCCATACAACCATAAAACCATACATTACCTTTCTGTGTCATTATTATTATAACATTCATACATACTTATCATACATGCAATATTCATACATACTTTTTTTCACATACTCATTTCATACTTACCACACATTACCTTCCTTAACAATACGTGCAATATCTGAAGATCTTTCACGTACTGTCAAACATTCATTCATAATATAAACATAACTATCACATTCATCATTATGACATACACTTACCATTTAAGGTAAGTGTATTAACATTCACATTGAGTATGCACACAGCCCCGAAAACATAACAAGGAAATGGGGCTTGAAACTCACCTGGATTCTGTTATGTTCTCCGTTAATTGTTATTCCCCTCTTTAACTGAGCTCGGCTGACTGTACATTAATTACATGTATCAATACTTGTCCTAATCACATTATTCATGTTTCAGCCCAAAATGGCTAAGTCTGGTCTATTTTAATGGCTTTATAAGGTATTTTATTCATAAGCATGGACTTGTGTTAGAATAGAATTTACTTAGAATATAATTTTACCCTAAAACACTAACGTATTCAAATATTTTGCATTCGAATCTTTCAATGTATTCTAATGTGTTCATTGTATTCGAATCTTTCAGTGTATTCGAATTGCTCAATGTATTATAACATGCCTATTGTATTCGAAATTCTCAATGTATTCTAACATGCCCATTGTATTCGAACGGGCTGTATTTGCTTGATTCTTTATTTATGTTATCAATGCATGTTTTATCATCTAAAGCCCTATTATGGTTCGATATCAACCCATAAATGTTTCCCTTACCATTTTCGGCTAAGAACTAGCCCGTTCCCATGAGTCCGTCCATTTTAAACATCAAGTTTGTAACTTTATGGTTCATCTAGACCCGATGTATTCTAGGGCTAAGTTTTAGGGAAAACAGTTCAAAAAACTTAACCTTTATGTGTAAAGAACATACCTTTATGCGTTTTTTGGGCCACGGTTAGCCTTGATATTCAACAAGGATCTTGTATCTTGCTTGTATACCCAAGATCTAACAATATTTATCTCGGTTTCGGTCTTGGATCTTCTCTTCTACTTGCGGCGGTGAATAGGGGTGGTTGTGTGTGTCTTTTGAGTGTGCAGGGAGGCTAGGAGATGAGAATGAGGGATTTAGGGTTTTAGGGAGGTTTAAGGGAGTATTTATACTCTCTTAAGCCTATGGACCTAAGGCACATCCCATCCCTTATTCCATTTTTCCACACCCAAGTCCATACTCTTTATTATATTTAATCTTAATTAAATATTAACACACAATTAATAAGCATAAATTCCTTTATTTATTATTATAAAATTTAGGATGTTACATGTTACAATATGTTTTCTTAATTTATATATTCATTTATTATTATGGCTTTAAATGAAAATTCAAAAAGTCATGGTGATACATGAACACTCGATTTTCAATTTGATTTTACTGTTTATATAAATTTATATTGGGATACGGAAATCCATCATGGTTCATGGATATTCTGATTTCAAATTTGATATAGTTTTAATTTTATTATTTATGAAATTCTTACTGAATTGCGAAAATTCATGTTTGGTCATGGACATTTCAAACTCGAATTCAAATATTGCTTCATGTAACTTTATTCATTTTTTTATGATTTACATAGAGTAATTAAGATTTCAGAATGTTTCATGTAGTGTTTCTTTTGGTTGGTAATTTGAATATTACATTTACGTCCCATGTCATGCGAATCATTTCCGCTTTGCAACATGTCTTCTCATTTTCCTTGACTTTGCCCTCGAAACTCAACCCGTAGAGTGACAGCCCAAATTTTCAAACAATGGGCAGTCGTTATCCCGACCATGATGACCTAATGCATCAAAACTCATCAACACCAACCACAACAACAAGCACAAACACCAAATCTATGCCCTAACCAATTTAAAACCCAACACAAACCGAATATACCCAAAGCCAACCCAACCAAAAAAAAAAAAGCCCTGCATGGAACACACAGCCTTTGTATAGCTCGTTTATACGTCACCACTCAATCGCCTCACAATATCGAAATGCTTCCCATGACCCATTACTCAACCATTTACCACACCTTATGTTTTACCATATGCTCATGTTGCGAACCTACTACATTATATTGACCCAAACACACCAACAACGCTCAGGAACGCCTAACTTGTGTTTTGCCATGCAATACCCTAAATTGACATGCAATACCCTAAACAACATTCCCTAGCCACTTGAAGCTCACTCTTAGCCTTACGCCAATACTTAATCCCTCCCTAAACTGCATTCCCATACCAATATTTTTTAAACTACACATGTTTCTCCGCATTCATTTTTTTATGAACACATTACCCTTATAATTTCAAATCCTCAACTATTTTAAAATAGCAAATACAAAAGTATTTAATTAAGTTGATTTTATAAAAAAAAAGACTTTTAGTCAAATCAATTGGTTTATTATTATTATTATTATTATTATTATTATTATTATTATTATTATTATTATTATTATTGTTGTTGTTGTTGTTATTGTAATTGTTATTGTTATTGTTATTATCATTATCATTATATCATTACTATTATTATTGTTATTATTATTATCATACTATTATTACTATTATTACCATATTTTTTTTATATATAATATTTTTCTAATGTTAAATGAAATCTTTAAATAAAATCTTTTGTTTCAAACAAGTCCTAAGCTCATGAGGTTATTTTATTATCTCTATAACATTTCTATCAAAACGAGTCATTTTATTTGGTGATCTCTCTAAAGTTTACATAGGAAACCACCAAAAGGGAAACATTTATTTTACATAAAATATTTCATAAAGTTTTCAAGCATTAGTACAAATTAAGGACTTTCATTTTTCATACAGAAATTATAACTTTGAATTATAAAAACATCACGTTTTGTGATATGGCCTGTAATATATACATTATTATATAAATAATTCTTACATTTTTAAGTATTTTTGAGCTGGATTTTTAGTGAATATTATTTTTAGTTGGCTCATATTTGTATTTGAAAGGTTTTAAGAGTTAATGAGCTAAAACAACTAACTTAAAAAGAACATGAAGAACAGATTCGTTTACCCATCAACCGTGTGAATTCATATCACTTATACTCTATTGTTATTAACCTTGATTTGTTTAAATTATTAAGTTATAAAATAAAGTGCGTTATATGAAATTGAAATTAGTAACTTTAATTTAAAACGAATTCCACATATTATTGTTAATGTTATTACTGACTTTAAATTCAATTTACATTATATTATGTTGAAAGGTAATAATATAACTTTGTTTGCTTTTAATGACAACACAGATTGATATAATTTGAAGTTAATCTCTGGTGACAAATAATTGAATTGATTGCTGAATTAATAGCTAGCAAATTATTGGGTCTAGAAATAAACGTGAGTGCAAATGCTTAAAAGAAAAAAATAATGGACTTAAATAAATTAATGGGTTATGTCCATTAACTACAATTTTGTTTGGTGGCCCACTTGTGATTGGGATTTCTTTCGTGAAGAAAAAGAAAGGCAAAGAAAGAAATAAAATGTCACACCCTCAAAATCCACTAACGGAGTTTTACCGTTAGAGGGTGTGAACTAACAGGATCGGAATCATTAGTTATAATCAAACCATAAAACAAAGTTTCAAAACCATGAAAACATTTACGAGTAGTTAAATGCGGAAGCGTAAAACCATAGCAGACAATGTTACGTCACGCAGGACGACTTAAAACCCAATGATAATAGTTTAAAATAAATTTTTCATAATTAGAATGTTTCAAGCAATACATGTTCCTAAACCGCGCGCCCGCCTCGGCTACCTGAGAATAACATACTAAAAGTGTCAACACAAGGTTGTTGAGTTCACAAGTTATATAAAAATAAAGCGTTTAGCGTTTGCGTTCAGCGTTTTGCGTTACAGCGTTTTGCGTTACCAGATAGTGTTATGTCAATTATATATCTATAGGTAGCTAGCCTATAAAACAAGTATCACTAAGTGTTCGACACCGAAGCTGACTGTTTATCATTTGCCTTGTCACCAGGTCATCCAGACCATGGTATGTGTTTAGCCAGGATTACACCCACTCGACATCCAGTCGAGTTTAGCGTTGGGTGGGGTTTGTCAAACCCAGTAGTACTACTCAACAATGACTCGCTATTATCCAATATTAAACGGTTCGATGTGAATGAAGGACTTTAGTTAACGCGTTTGCCACTTAGTCTTTACAAGTGATATATAATCTATATTAACAAAATCTTAAATGCGTTTTCGGAGTATGTTATCTCCCCCAAGTGAAAAGCGTTTAAAAAGTTTTAAAAGGGGAAAGTGAAACTCACTGTTTGCGAAGAAATTCCCAAATTAAATCTCCAAGATGCGCGTCACAGAAAAACTCTCTCTAGCGTTCTAAAACAACAAAGAGATTTTTCTAAGTGACGGAATATTATCGAGTCTCTAGACCCGGCACATAATACCTATGCACATAACATGTTTCGTGTTTCGTTTGTGAATCATGTGTGACTTAAACAAATGTATTTGTGATACGTTACATGTGTAAGCAATTATTTACGTGTCATGTATTCATAAAGTACATCACTAGCAATTACTCCCCGTAAGGGCAATTTGGTCAACACATAACAATTAACTAGCCATTATTCCCCATGAAGGCAATTTGGTCAAATCATAACAATTATATAGCAAGTATCATGTTTCATGCATTTTCACAAAACTCAGCAGCTAGTTTCACCGAGACAGAAATTCTACTTGAAATATTGTACTATTCCACTGATCATAGCATCTCAATTAATTCATCAAAAATCATCACAAAAGGATACATGTATTAGGTTTCCAGAACATGTTTTATTTTATTTTTATTCCACATAGGTTTCTCACAATCATCAAATCATTACAGCAAACTCATAACAGTCAAATTCATGCGCAATAGAATGTTATTTGCAATTCCCGTTAAACGAAAAATCCAATAAATGCAATACCACTTGGGTTAGGTTCCTAACTCAATAGGTCAACTTCCAGAAGTGGAACCAACCCAATTGGTCTCGTAGTTCATGAGATATAACATTTACAAAACAACCTAACAGCAGGTCTAACAGCTCAGCTTTGCACAACGTTTTTGTAAAATCATAAAAGTTAACCTTTACTTGTCCAAAAATTACAAATTTATATTCTTTAGAAACTAGACTCAACCTAGTTTACTGCAGTATCAATAATCTCAACCAATTTTCACATTTACACCTCGTTACAGTCAGTTAAACATCAATAACACAATCTGTCCAGAAACTGTTTGCATCCAAACTCAACATATTAACTATCTATGGACCATCATGCATTCATATAACACTCTAGACTCCATAATCACTCTCCATGCACATCAATTACGCATTACATACATGATTAGGGTTTTTGTTTGAACTCAAATAAAAGACACAACAATTAACATGTAACAATATTCATTCTAGTTATCAAATCATTATCACATCAACAACAATCATATTAGTTACATACACACATGAAATCGGCCATCTAGGGTTTTCAATTAACCCATTAAACATCAAAATCAAGTATAAAGGATGCATAGGATAGTCGTTTATACCTTCCTAGCACCTTAATCTTCGATCAAAAGTTGAAATTGATGGTTGTATGTGTGTTTATAGGTGACGGCAGCCAAGGAGCCAAGGGGAGAGGGGTTTCCGATCGGGATGTGTGTGGGGAATAATAACAATAGTTAGGATTTATTATTATTATTATTATTTATAGAATACTATGTTACACTTTGGCCCCTCCACTTCTAAGTATTACTTATCTAGCTTAACTAACTTGTTTACATCTTGAGTTAGTGTTTATAACGATGTTATCACACAACACATAAGTCTAACACATAATTATCACATAATTACTGTTTTGACGTTTTTCGTTTATTCACCAATTGTTTGCGTCAACTCGTTTGCGTTTCGGTGCAATTCCCGAAAGACTACACATGTAGTAAGTGTTAAGCGTCATTTAAACCCTAGTTTAAATGTAATGAGGTGTGCGTTATAGATTCAGTGATCTTAAGTTTGAATTGACGGAGTTGAGTTAACGGAGTTAACCTGAAATTGACGATTGTCACATCATTCCCTTGTTAAAGAATTTTCGTCCCGAAAATTTGAGTCAAGTCGTGATGAGTGTCTGAAAAGTAAGAAAAATTTTCAGTTTGTCATATCATCCCCTAGTAGAAAGAAATTTCGTCCTGAAATTTAATTCATACTTCCGGTGATTTCTGACGGTTTGTCGGGTTTCGCGGTTTCCGGCGTTTGGTCAGCCCTTCAAAAAGGTGAGGATATTTTTTCATCATTAGATCCTCGCGTTCCCATGTGAACTCCGGTCCACGTCTTGAGTTCCAACGAACCTTAACGATTGGAATTTTGCTGTGCTTGAGTGTTTTGGTTTCCCAATCCAAAACTTCAACTGGTTCTTCAATGAAGCGTAGCTGTTCATCAACTTGCAGTTCGTCCAAATGGACTACTTGGGTTTCATCAGATAGGCATTTCTTCAAATTGGATACGTGGAATACATTGTGTACGCCACCGAGTTTCGTTGGTAGGTCCAGTCGGTACACCACCGGACCAATGCGCTCAGTTATCCGGTAAGGACCAACATATCGTGGGTTGAGTTTGTTTTGCTTCCCGAAGCGAACCACACCTTTCCAAGGTGAGACTTTGAGTAATACTTGGTCGTTCACTTGAAATTCGAGAGGTTTTCGGCGCTTGTCGGCGTAACTCTTTTGGCGATCTCGTGCTGCTGCCATGCGATTTCGGATTTGAACAATCTTTTTCGAAGTTTCGAGTACCAGTTCTGGACCAATGATTTGACTGTCACCCACCTCTGCCCAGCAGAGTGGTGATCGACACTTCCGTCCGTACAGCGCTTCAAACGGCGCTGCTTTAATGCTTGCGTGGTAGCTGTTATTATACGAAAACTCTACCAAAGGTAAGTGAGGTTCCCAACTTTTTCCAAAATCCAACACGCATGCACGCAACATATCCTCCAGGGTCTGAATAGTTCGTTCACTTTGCCCATCCGTCTGAGGATGGTATGCTGTGCTCATATCAAGACGGGTGCCTGGTACGCTTTGCAGCGACTTCCAAAAGTGTGAAGTGAAACGAGAATCTCGATCAGAAATGATTGAGACAGGCACTCCGTGTCTAGACACTACTTCCTTCATGTAGACGCGAGTCAGTCTCTCCATTTTGTCCGATTCCTTAATCGCTAAGAAGTGTGCAGACTTAGTCAACCGGTCAATGATCACCCAGATGGTATTGCATCCTGTCGGTGTCTTAGGTAAACCCGTGATAAAATCCATTGAGATGTGTTCCCATTTCCACATTGGGAGTTCCGGTTGTTGCAGTAGACCAGATGGTTTCTGGTATTCTATTTTGACACTGGCACAAGTCAAGCATTTGCTCACGTAGGTGGCAATGTCGGCTTTCATATTCGGCCACCAGTAAAGTGCCTTTAAGTCATGATACATTTTATCTGAGCCAGGGTGGCTAGAATATCGGGACTTGTGGGCTCCATCCATCACCAGAGTTCTCAACTCTCCGAACCGTGGAACCCAAATCCGGTTCTCAAAATATCGGACCCCGTCCGATCTGGTTTCAAGTTGCTTGTTCATGCCCCGCATGAGTTCCAATGGAAGATTATCATCTTTCAAAGCTTCGTGTTGCGCCTCGCGAATCTGGTCGGGTAAGTTTGCATGAATCGTGAGTTGCAATGCTCGCACTCGTCTGGGTTTATCTGTTTCTTTTCTGCTGAGGGCGTCGGCCACTACATTGGCCTTGCCAGGGTGGTACTTGATGGCACAATCATAATCCTTAAGCAGCTCGACCCAACGACGCTGTCGCATGTTCAGCTCCTTCTGATCGTAGATATGCTGGAGACTCTTGTGGTCGGTGTAAATGGTAAACTTGGTACCGTACAAGTAATGCCTCCATATCTTAAGGGCAAACACCACAACTCCAAGTTCCAAGTCATGGGTCGTGTAGTTCTTCTCGTGAATCCGTAGTTGTCGAGAGGCATAGGCTATAACCTTCTCGAGTTGCATCAGCACACAACCGAGACCTTGTATCGATGCGTCACATTGTACCTCGAAATTCTCTGTTCCCTCGGGTAGGGCTAGAATAGGGGCGCTACAGAGTTTGGTTTTCAACAGTTGAAAAGCGGATTCTTGCGAGTCACCCTAATTGTACTTAGTGCCTTTGTGAGTCAAAGCGGTGAGGGGTTGAGCAATCTTTGAAAATCCCTCGATGAAACGTCGGTAATAGCCGGCCAGTCCTAGGAATTGCCGCACCTCAGTCGGAGTCTTAGGTGCTTCCCAGTTTTTGATGGCCTCTACCTTACCGGGATCGACATGGATACCATTCTCGTTGATCAAATGTCCTAAAAAGTGAACCTCGCGAAGCCAAAACTCACATTTCGAGAGTTTAGCATACAGTTGTTCCTTCTTCAATAATTCCAGAATTACCCTTAAGTGTTCTTCATGGTCAGCTTCGTTCTTGGAGTAGACGAGAATATCATCAATGAAAACAATCACAAACTTGTCGAGGTACGCCTTGCATACTCGATTCATGAGATCCATAAATACGGCTGGTGCGTTGGTTAGTCCAAAAGGCATAACCGAAAACTCATAGTGACCATACCGTGTTCTGAATGCCGTCTTTGAGATATCTTCTTCGCGCACTCTAAGTTGGTGATAACCAGATCGCAGATCGATCTTCGAGTAGTAACTCGATCCTTGAAGCTGGTCAAACAAATCATCAATTCGGGGTAAAGGATAACGGTTCTTGACCGTCACCTTGTTCAACTCCCGGTAGTCGATACACATGCGGAAAGTCCCGTCCTTCTTTCGGACAAACAAGACAGGGGCTCCCCATGGCGATGAGCTAGGTCGGATAAAACCCTTATCCAACAAATCTTGCAACTGAGTGGACATCTCCTGAAGCTCCGCCGGTGCGAGCCGATACGGGGCTCGTGCTATGGGTGCTGCACCGGGGGTCAACTCGATTTGGAATTCGACTTGTCGTATAGGAGGGAGTCCGGCCAAATCATCCGGGAAAACTTCCGGAAAATCTCGCACAATCGGTATATCTTCAATTCGCTTCTCCTCCGCGGGTTTCTCAACAATCTGCGCCAAAATTGCCGGATGACCCTTTCGTAGGTACTTCTGCACCTTCATGAGGGTAATGACGCTGGTGGTCATGCCGCTTCTCTCACCTCGAATCGAAATGATCTCGCCGGAAGGGGTAGTAATGTGGACTATCTTGTCGTGACATATAATCTCCGCTCGGTTCTCGGATAACCGGTCCATGCCGACAACGACATCGAAACTACTAAGCGTAAAAGGAATATGGTCGATATCAAAAATTTGACCTGACAGTTTTAACTTACATCCCGCAAGTACATGAGTCGTTACTATAGTCTTACCGTCAGCTAATTCAACAGGAAACTTAGCATTTAACGGAGTTGGAGTTAAGTCTAAGAGTTGGCTAAAGGCTTTCGACACAAAAATCCTATCAGCTCCAGTGTCAAACAATACAGAAGCAAAACAATCGTTCACAGGTAACTTACCAGTCACCACGTACGGATCATTGCGGGCTTGACCCGACCCAATAACAAAAGCTCTTCCTTTACCATTGTTTCCACCACTACTGCCACTTCCATTACCTCCATTGTTGTCATTCTGTTTCAGCTTGGGACAATATTTCCTACCCACATACGGAACATCCCTTCGTCATCACAGGTGGTTTAGGAGCACCCTTTGCCGCAAGGTCTCCTCTACATTCCTTCGCCTGGTGACCCATCTTTCCGCATCTCTGACACTTGACACGATCACACGGGCCAGCATGATGATAGTTGCACCTATTGCACTTCGGATATTTCCCAGCATATCCGCTCGAACCCTGCCGCCACCGTTGTTATTGTTGTTGTGACTCTGATTGTTGAAGCCCCGAGTGAGTTCGGGCTTGCGGTAGTGTTGTTGCTG
>NW_027491028.1:5522500-5527500 GCF_021521415.1 Bidens hawaiensis | reverse complement strand
GAATCTCAATCTTTGATCATTTTGTCATCATCCAATTTTTCTCGAATAGGCCCATTCAACGATGTAAAATCTCCCCATGTGATAAAAGAATCAATCAAAAAGGACCCCCTAATTCCAATTAGGAATTCTTTAGGCCCCTTAGGAACAGGCTTTCCAATTTATCATTTCGATTTATTTTCCTATTTAATAACCCATAATCATATCTTGGTAACTAACTATTTGCAACTGAACAATTTAAAAAATATTTTTCAAATACTTCAATATTATTTACTGGATGAAAATGGTCAAATTTATAATCCCTATTCATGTAGTAACATCATTTTAAATCCATTCAATTTGAATTGGTATTTTCTCCATTACAATTATTGTGAAGAGACATATACAATCGTTAATCTTGGGCAGTTTCTTTGTCAAAATGTATGTATAGCAAAAAAAGGACCGCATTTAAAATCAGGTCAAGTTCTAATTATTCAAGTTGACTCTGTGGTAATACGATCAGCTAAGCCTTATTTGGCCACTCCAGGAGCAACTGTTCATGGACATTATGGGGAAATCCTTTATGAAGGAGATACATTAGTCACATTTATATATGAAAAATCAAGATATGGTGATATAACGCAAGGTCTTCCAAAAGTGGAGCAGGTTTTAGAAGTGCGTTCGATTGATTCAATATCGATGAATCTCGAAAAATGGATTGAGGGTTGGAATAAATGTATAACAAGAATTCTTGGAATTCCTTGGGC
This sequence comes from Bidens hawaiensis, assembly GCF_021521415.1. Classification (NCBI taxonomy): domain Eukaryota; kingdom Viridiplantae; phylum Streptophyta; class Magnoliopsida; order Asterales; family Asteraceae; genus Bidens; species Bidens hawaiensis. The sequence continues at coordinate 5,526,757 of NW_027491028.1, read as the reverse complement.
ATTCTTTATTGGTGCTGAGCTAACTATAGTGCAAAGTCGTATCTAAGGTCCAAAAGGTTTATCGATCCCAGGGGGTGCAGATACATAATAGGCATATAGAAATTATTGTACGTCAAATAACATCAAAAGTGTTGGTTTCAGAAGATGAAATGTCTAATGTTTTTTCGCCTGGAGAACTAATTGGATTGTTGCGAGCGGAACGAATGGGGCGCGCTTTGGAAGAAGCGATCTGTTACCAAGCCGTCTTATTGGGAATAACAAGAGCATCTATGAATACTCAAAGTTTCATATCCGAAGCGAGTTTTCAAGAAACCGCGCGGGTTTTAGCAAAAGCAGCTCTACTGGGGCGTACCGATTGGTTGAAAGGCCTGAAAGAAACGTTGTTCTGGGGGGATGATACCTGTTGGTAGCGGCTTCAAAACACCTTCAAGCGAACCTAACAACATTCCTAACAACATTGCTTTTGAACTCAAAAAAAAGAATCTAGTAGAGGGGGAAATGAAAGATATTTTGTTCTACCATAGAAAATTATTCGATTCTTGCCTTTCTTCAAAGAATTTCCATGATACACAAGAAAAATCATTTTTTTATTATTTTTAGGGTTTAATGATACCTAAGAGCAGATTCACCCCTTTCTTTTATCTTTTAAAAGGATCTGTTGGTTTTTAGGTGTAGTCATTTGATTTGGTAATAGTAATCAAAAAAATAACAAATAGAAAAGAATAATGGCTTGGGCTGTGTATCGACGCCAATCTGCGGTAGAAGAGAAGGTTCCATCGGAACAATTTTTTATTTCAGTGTACCTCTTCGCTTTTTTTCAAAAGGGAGAGGCCGTGTGGGGAGAAATGACAAGAAGATATTGGAACATCAATTTAGAAGAGATGATGGAAGCAGGCGTTCATTTTGGCCATGGTACTAGGAAATGGAATCCTAAAATGGCACCTTATATCTCTGCAAAACGTAAAGGTATTCATATTACAAATCTTACTAGAACTGCTCGTTTTTTATCAGAAGCTTGTGATTTGGTTTTTGATGCAGCAAGTAGGGGAAAATAATTCTTAATTGTTGGCACTAAAAATAAAGAAGCTGATTCAGTAGCATGGGCTGCAATAAGGGCTCGGTGTCATTATGTTAATAAAAAATGGCTCGGTGGTATGTTAACAAATTGGTCCACTACAGAAATGAGACTTCATAAGTTTAGAGACTTGAGAACCGAACAAAAAACAGGGGGACTCAACCGTCTTCCGAAAAGAGATGCGGCTATGTTGAAAAGACAATTATCTCATTTGCAAACATATCTGGGCGGGATTAAATATATGACAGGGTTACCCGATATTGTAATCATCATTGATCAGCACGAAGAATATACGGCCCTTCAAGAATGTATCACATTGGGAATTCCAACAATTTGTTTAATCGATACAAATTGTGACCCCGATCTCGCAGATATTTCGATTCCAGCGAATGATGACGATATATCTTCAATCCGATTAATTCTTAACAAATTAGTATTTGCAATTTGTGAAGGCCGTTCTGGCTATATAAGAAATCCGTGATTAATAATAAGATAAATAACTTATTTCATTTCGGAACCTTCATAGATTTATCGAATCGGTTACTATTTCTGAATCTCAAAAAAGAGATAAAAATAGCAAGGAATAGAATTTGATTAGTTGGTATTCAAAATATACGATTCAAGTAGTCAAGTCGAGAAAGAGATGGTTGAATCAAAATAATTTTTAAGTTCTATTTTTTTCAGAGGGCAAGATGAATGTTCTATCATGTTCCATCAACACACTAAATGGGTTATACGATCTATCCGGTGTGGAAGTAGGCCAACATTTTTATTGGAAAATCGGGGGTTTCCAAGTCCACGGCCAAGTACTTATTACTTCTTGGGTTGTAATTGCTATCTTATTAGGTTCAGCCACTTTAGCCGTTCAGAACCCACAAACCATTCCGACCGGCGGTCAGAATTTCTTCGAATATGTCCTTGAATTTATTCGAGATGTGAGTAAAACTCAAATTGGAGAAGAATATGGTCCTTGGGTTCCTTTTATTGGAACTATGTTTCTATTTATTTTTGATTCTAATTGGTCCGGCGCCCTTTTACCTTGGAAACTCATACAATTACCTCATGGGGAGTTAGCCGCACCCACGAATGATATAAGTACTACTATTGCTTTGGCTTTACTCACGTCAGTGGCATATTTCTATGCGGGTCTTACCAAAAAAGGATTAGGTTATTTCGGGAAATATATTCAACCAACACCAATTCTTTTACCTATTAACATTTTAGAAGATTTCACAAAGCCCCTATCACTTAGTTTTCGACTTTTCGGAAATATATTAGCCGATGAATTAGTAGTGGTTGTTCTTGTTTCTTTAGTACCTTCAGTGGTTCCTATCCCCGTCATGTTCCTTGGATTATTTACAAGTGGTATTCAAGCTCTTATTTTTGCAACTTTAGCTGCGGCTTATATAGGTGAATCCATGGAGGGCCACCATTGACTAGAAAGTCTTTTTTTTTTTACCTAAGGCAATGTGTGCGTGGCTAAAAAAAATTGACTTAGGGAATGAAAAGATACAACTCCACTATATACGATCAGAGTAATAGAAAAAAAGATTACAACAAAGATTACAACATTGATATTGATATTAGAGTAGAGAATTGAAAAAAGGGGGGAAAGAGATCTCAAAAATCTTTTTCCTAAAATTCCTGTTTGGTCCATTTATATCATAATCATACCTTCCCCTCAATGAATATTCGGTTTAGATTGGTCATCGAATCCGAATATTCACTATTCGGAGTCGTAATTTGACGAAGAAGTCTTGTGGTATTACCACGTATTATTTAATGTTATTAAAAAAAAGGATGTTCTATAGAATGATTCCCCTTTTCATTCATTTTATTCACCGATTGACCAAACGAAAATATTAATAAATAATAAATTGTATGAACTTAGATCAATCAAATCAATTTCTATGCAACGATTCGGCCCAATCAATTTATCCATTGATTATCTTATCAATTTAGGTTGCAGGATAATGATAAAAATGATAAATGAAGGGGGACGGGAAAGGATAATTGATAAAAAGCGGGGTTCATAAAAGGTTCGTAGAGGGTAGGTCGAACTAAGTATATGGAATTGAATGGCTATAAGTTAACCCTTGTCAAGGGTTAGACGCATCCTTATCAAATTGAATTGAAAGAGTTGGTTTACATTGTGGAAAAAAGACATGTATATGTGATATTAGATATTGACTAGTTATATACGAGCTAAAGATATATCTAATCGAATGTGAATGTAGATGGGGATTCTATAGAAGTCCTTCTGTCTCATCTGTGACTGTGAGTTGAATGAATAAACGGATTAAGTCAATCAAAAAATCAAAGAATTCAAAGAGCGATTCGGGACAAAAAAAACGGAAAAACTAAAGTTGTATGGATTCACAAATAATTTATCGAGAGAAACTAAAAAAGAGATATCAAAGTCATTTTGATGATTCAATAATGTTATTAATTCAATAATGTTATTACTTGAATTCGAAGTTCGTAGTTACTTCGACTGGATGAATCGTAGCAATGGAATAATTAAGTCATAGTTCATTGGTTGAATGTATCATTAACCATTTTTTTTGGTACGAGGAACTTATCATGAATCCACTGATTTCTGCCTCTTCCGTTATTGCTGCTGGATTAGCTGTAGGGCTTGCTTCTATTGGACCTGGAGTTGGTCAAGGTACTGCTGCGGGTCAAGCTGTAGAAGGTATCGCGAGACAGCCCGAGGCGGAAGGAAAAATACGAGGTACTTTATTGCTTAGTCTAGCTTTTATGGAAGCTTTAACAATTTATGGCCTGGTTGTAGCATTAGCACTTTTATTTGCTAATCCTTTTGTTTAATATTATAAATATGAAAAATTTTTCTTTTTCATATTTTATTGCCCTGGACTTGTGCTTTGTTTTTTCGAATTATATAAAGATTTCATTCCTAGAATTACTTATTCATTGAGAAAATAACCCACGGGAAGGGCTGATTTGCAGATGAGGAATTAGCATACCAACTCGCTTTCATCCTTCCCGTTCGTGTTCGTAGGCCTTTTTTTAGTTTTTAAGAGGGGGGTGGGACCAAGGAGGTAATTCATGATTTCTAAATCGAATAGATTTTTGATTCGATTTAGAAAGTAGGAAACTATAACTATATATATATAAATAGGACAAAGTAATACAAAAAGAACTCTGTTCTATTTTTTAGT